>NC_080793.1:58823660-59046160 GCF_028018385.1 Neofelis nebulosa
GGTAGTAGATTCTCAAAGTGTCAGAACATAGTTGTAAAATATTAAGTTTGGTGTTGGTTGACTTCCCTGGGAAGCAGACTCTGAGATGGAGATTTGCATGCAAACTTTTACTGAGGAATGTTCTTGGAAATATCACTTGTTAGTTGGTGAGGGGAACAGGACTGGGCAAAGAGAGAAACTGAACTGCTGTGATACAATTGAAGAAGGGGTCCCAGTCAATCCCACAAAAGGTTCTGGACCACCTAAGTTGTCTGAAATTGAATCAAGGGAAAGGGCCTTTGAATTACTTCATAGAGCAGTCATTTGATGTGAGTTGACCCCTGCAGGGAGAAGAACTTGTTGAGGCAGCTCTTTGTTACTGAAGGCAATGCTCAGAAGCAGACTGAGCAGTGAGGCATTGACCAGCACTGCCAAGAGCCAGGAAAAATCATACCTCAGTCCTGAATGCAGAACTGGGAGGTACACCACAACAAACACAATAATATGGGAGAATTTATTGAATTTGAGCCACTCACTCCTAAAATGAGAGTCAATACTCTGTCAAGAAGTAGTGTCAGTCTTCAGAATCTGTTGAAGTGATTCTTTGAAGCTTGAACATCACCCTAGCCTACAATAAATGAGGTGGGAATGTCAGCACTTCCTTACCAAAATATGAAGAGAGAAAGAAATACTCAAGGAAGTAGAGGTGTTAGGATGGATTGTGATGTACAACTTGAGAATGTACCATCAAACTATTTTCCCATATTATTCCCAGAAGCCCTTTCCTTCACTGGGGCAATGCAACACGGAATGCATTGGTAGGACATGACGGAGAAGCCAACTTAGTGTTTTCTATTCTCTGTAGGACTGAATGGCAGTGGAAAATGATGTCATGAATGTGTGCTCTCCAGGGTAAGTAAGAATAATGAGTTTCTGAAATGGAAAAACATAGATGGAAGCACTTAATGTTCAGAGGCACGATAGATTTAATTTATTCTAAGGCTAACATGGCTATAGTGGAAATCAGGTTGTCTTGATATACATATCTGTCATGATAGCAAATAGATTATAGTGTCCTAAAGCAAAGGTAGATAAAATGGATAACAACAAAGTGCTGCTTGACTAATATAATAAAAAAAAATAATAAGATGATGGCTTGTGAACTGAAAACTAGCATCAGCCATCAAAATGGAAAGTCGTGGTCCCTCACAAAAATTCCAGACTTAGTTCACAGACCAAACAACTATTGGTTGAAGGAGAATCCAGGTCCCCTTGAGAATTAACTCTGCAATATTACTACAAGTAAATTAGATAAATACTTCCTTGATCTTTTCTAAATGGATTTGTGAACAGTATTAGTATAACTGTATAGTTGGAAACAAGAATTACAGATGTTTTAAGGATTAATAAATGAAAATTCTGAGTTGAGACTTATAATGGAGGAACTGAATGAAATACCATGAGTAGAGGTCTGATGATAGGAAGAGTTTTGGCCCAAAACTATATCACAATGTAATGTATCTAATATGTCCATACAACTACCCTACAGTTATTTCTCTGGTCCTCAAGTGAATAATCAAATTTCATACACTTAACACCTGACAGAATCTCACATAGCTATATGACCTGTGGAGTAAGAACTATTATGGTGAAATTACAAACAACCTCTCCCCCCACCAAAAAAAAGTCAAGTAGAAGTTCTCTATCCTGGAGAATATATAAAAACAATACCATATTGCAGGAACTATAATGATAAGCATCACCATCTGATACTTAAGGAAAACAGCAGTAGTAGTTCCTGTGATAATCCCATTCAATTCATCTACTGGGCTTCTAGAAAAAAAGCCAATCGAAAAAACTGAACCTGGGGTGCCTGGGTGGCTCAGTCAGTTAAGCACCCAACTTTTGATTTTGGCTTAGGTCATGGTCTCACAGTTCATGAGATGGAGCCCCACATCAGGCTCTGTGCTGAGCGTGGAGCCTCCTTGGGATTCTCTCTCTCTCTCTCTCTCTCTCTCTCTCTCTCTCTCTCTCCCCCTCTCCCTCTTAAAATAATTAAATAAACTTAAAAAATCGATTTATAGATAGCTATGTAAGGGCTACATTTCACTTACCTAAGATATAGCCCCAAGTGCAACTGTATGCTTAATACGTTATATTTATTAATGAAATGTCACATTTCTCTGGCACCTGG
The DNA here is from genome assembly GCF_028018385.1 of Neofelis nebulosa. NCBI lineage: Eukaryota > Metazoa > Chordata > Mammalia > Carnivora > Felidae > Neofelis > Neofelis nebulosa. The sequence continues at coordinate 58,825,834 of NC_080793.1, forward strand.
CACACAAGAATTTATTTGGCAATTACATTCTTCTTGATTCCAACAGAAAGAGGGCCAAAACTTGTTTGCCATCACATAGCAGGGATAGCATAGTTGGGACATAGTTGGGACAGTTAGTCTCAGGGCTATATTAAATAATTCTCATGTTCACGATATACTATGCAGGAACATTGATCATCTAATTTTTTTTTTAAGTTTGTGTGTTTGTTTAGAGAGAACACACAGAGCCAGATGCAGTATCCCATCCCAGAAACCATGATATCATGACCTGAGCTGAAATCAAGAGTCAAAAGTAACCAACTTAGCCAGCCAAACACTCCATAAAAGAACATTAATCCGGAGGATCCTGGGAAGATGGTGGCGTAGGAGGAAGCTGGGCTCACTGCCCATCCTGCTGATCACTTAGATTCCACCTACACCTGCCTAAATAACCCAGAAAACTGCCAGAAGACTAGAAGAACGGAGTCTCTGGAGCCAGGCGCAGACGTGAGGCCCACGGAAGAGGATCCATCCCTCCAGCGGGTCTGACTCACTCCCGGTGCAGCAGGGCCCCTCCTGAAGCGGATCTCCAAAGGAAAAGCAAGCTGAGCATGCCCCTCCCGCCCCTGTGCACCTTGCCGATCCACCCCAACTAATACGCCAGATCCCAGGCACCACAAGCCTGGCAGTGTGCAAGTAGCCCAGACGGGTCACACCACCCCACAGTGAATCCCCCCCTAGGAGAGGGGAAGAGAAGGCACACACCAGTCTGACTGTGGCCCCAGCGGTGGGCTGGGGGCAGAAATTAGGTCTGACTGCAGCCCCGCCCACCAACGCAAGTTATTCAAGACAGCACAGGGGAAGTGCCCCCAAGTCCCACACTACTCCAGGGACTATCCAAAATAATGAAATGGAAGAATTCCCCTCAGAAAAACGTCCAGGAAATAACAACAGCTAACGAACTGATCAAAAATGATTTAAACAATATAACAGAAATTGAATTTAGAATAATAGTCATAAAATTAATTGCTGGGCTTGAAAACAGTATAAAGGACAGCAGAGAATCTCTTGCTACAGATATCAAGGGACTAAGGAACAGCCAGGAGGAGCTAAAAAATGCTATCAGTGAGCTGCAAAATAAAATGGAGACAACTATGGCTCAGATTGAAGAGGCAGAGGAGAGAATAGGTGAACTAGAAGATAAAATTATGGAAAAAGAGGAAGCTGAGAAAAAGAGAGATAAAAAAATTCAGGAGTATGAGGGGAAAATTAGAGAACTAAGTGATGCACTAAAGAGAAATAATATATGCATAATTGGTATTCCAGAAGAGGAAGAGAGAGGGAAAGGTGCTGAAGGTGTACTTGAAGAAAAAATAGCTGAGAACTTCCTGGATCTGGGGAAGGAAAAAGGCATTGAAATCCAAGAGGCATAGAGAACTCCCTTCAGATGTAACATGAATCGATCTTCTGCATGACATATCATAGTGAAACTGGCAAAATACAAGGATAAAGAGAAAATTCTGAAAGCAGCTAGAGATAAACGTGCTCTAACATATAAAGGGAGACCTATAAGACTTGTGACCCATCTCTCTACTGAAACTTGGCAGGCCAGAAAGGAATGGCAGGAGATCTTCAATGTGATGAACAGAAAAAATATGCAGCCGAGAATCCTCTATCCAGCAAGTCTGTCATTTAGAATGGAAGGAGAGATAAAGGTCTTCCCAAACAAACAAAAACTGAAGGAATTCATCACCACTAAACCAGCCCTACAAGAGATCCTAAGGGGGATCCTGTGAGACAAAGTACCAGAGACATTGCTACAAGCATGAAACCTACAGACATCACAATAACTCTAAACCCATATCTTTCTATAATAACACTGAACGTAAATGGACTAAATGTGCCAACCAAAAGAAATAGGGTATCAGAATGGATAAAAAAACAAGACCCATCTATTTGCTGTCTACAAGAGACTCATTTTAGACCTGAGGACACCTTCAGATTGAGAGTGAGGGGATGGAGAACTATTTATCATGCTACTGGAAGCCAAAAGAAAGCTGGAGTAGCCATACTTATATCAGACAAACTAGACTTTAAATTAAAGGCTGTGACAAGAGATGAAGAAGGGCATTATATAATAATCACAGGATCTATCCATCAAGAAGAACTAACCATTATAAACGTCTATGCATCAAATATGGGAGCCCCCAAATATATAAAACAGTTACTCACAAACATAAGCAACTTTATAGATAAGAATGTGGTAATTGCAGGGGACTTTAACACCCCACTTACAGAAATGGATAGATCATCTAGACACATGGTCAATAAAGAAACAAGGGCCCTGAATGATACATTGGATCCGATGGACTTGACAGATATATTTAGAACTCTGCATCCCAAAGCAACAGAATACACTTTCTTCTCGATGCACATGGAACATTCTCCAAGATAGATCACATACTGAGTCACAAAACAGCCCTTCATAAGTATACAAGAATTGAAATCATACCATGCATACTTTCATACCACAATGCTATGAAGCTTGAAATCAACCACAGGAAAAAGTCTGGAAAACCTCCAAAAGCATGGAGGTTAAAGAACACCCTACTGAAGAATGAATGGGTCAACCAGGCAATTGGAGAAGAAATTAAAAAATATATGGAAACAAACGAAAATGAAAATACAACAATCCAAACGCTTTGGGATGCAGTGAAGGCAGTCCTGAGAGGAAAATACATTGCAATCCAGGCCTATCTCAAGAAATAAGAAAATCCCAAATACAAAATCTAACAGCACACCTAAAGGAAATAGAAGCAGAACAGCAAAGGCAGCCTAAACCCAGCAGAAGAAGAGAAATCATAAAGATCAGAGCAGAAATAAACAATATAGAATCTAAAAAAACTGTAGAGCAGATCAACGAAACCAAGAGTTGGTTTTTTGAAAAAATAAACAAAATTGAGAAACCTCTAGCCAGGCTTCTCAAAAAGAAAAGGGAGATGACCCAAATAGATAAAATCATGAATGAAAATGGAATTATTACAACCAATCCCTCAGAGATACAAGCAATTATCAGGGAATACTTTGAAAAATTATATGCCAATAAACTGGACAACCTGGAAGAAATGGACAAATTCCTAAACACCCACACTCTTCCAAAACTCAATCAGGAGGCAATAGAAAGCTTGAACAGACCCATAACCAGCCAAGAAATTGAATCAGTCATCAAAAATCTCCCAACAAATAAGAGTCCAGGACCAGATGGCTTCCCAGGGGAGTTCTACCAGACGTTTAAAGCAGAGATAATACCTATCCTTCTCAAGCTATTCCAAGAAATAGAAAGGGAAGGAAAACTTCCAGACTCATTCTATGAAGCCAGTATTACTTTGATTCCTAAACCAGAGACCCAGTAAAAAAAGAGAACCACAGGTCAATATCCCTGATGAATATGGATGCAAAAATTCTCAATAAGATACTAGCAAATCGAATTCAACAGCATATAAAAAGAATTATTCACCATGATCAAGTGGGATTCATTCCTGGGATGCAGGGCTGGTTCAACATTCGCAAGTCAATCAATGTGCTACATCACATTAATAAAAGAAAGATAAGAACCATATGATCCTGTCAATCGATGCAGAAAAGGCCTTTGACAAAATCCAGCACCCTTTCTTAATAAAAACCCTTGAGAAAGTTGGGATAGAAGGAACATACTTAAAGATCATAAAAGCCATTTATGAAAAGCCCACAGCTAACATCATCCTCAATGGGGAAAAACTGAGAGCTTTTTCCCTGAGATCAGGAACACGACAGGGATGTCCACTCTCACTGCTGTTGTTTAACATAGTGTTAGAAGTTCTAGCATCAGCAATCAGACAACAAAAGGAAATCAAAGGCATCAAAATTGGCAGAGATGAAGTTAAGCTTTCGCTTTTTGCAGATGACATGATATTATACATGGAAAATCCAATAGACTCCACCAGAAGTCTGCTAGAACTGATACATGAATTTAGCAAAGTTGCGGACACAAAATCAATGTACAGAAATCAGTTGCATTCTTATACACTAATAATGAAGCAACAGAAAGACAAAAAAAGAAACTGATCCCATTCACAGTTGTACCAAGAAGCATAAAATACCTAGGAATAAATCTAACCAAAGATGTAAAAGATCTGTATGCTGAAAACTATAGAAAACTTATGAAGGAAATTGATGAAGATATAAAGAAATGGACAAACATTCCATGCTCACAGATTGGAAGAATAAATATTGTCAAAATGTCAATACCACCCAAAACTATCTACACATTCAATGCAATCCCAATCAAAACTGCACCAGCATTCTTCTCAAAACTAGAACAAGCAACCTAAAATTCATATGGAACAACAAAAGGCCCCAATAGCCAAAGTAATTTTGAAGAAGAAGACCAAAGCAGGAGGCATCACAATCCCAGACTTTAACCTCTACTACAAAGCTGTAACCATCAAGACAGCATGGTATTGGCACAAAAACAGACACATAGACCAATGGAATAGAATAGAAACCCCAGAACTAGACCCACAAAAATATGGCCAACTAATCTTTGACAAAGCAGGAAAGAATATCTAATGGAAAAAAGATAGTATCTTTAACAAATGGTGCTGGGAGAACTGGACAGCAACATGCAGAAGATTGAAACTAGACCAGTCTCTCACACCATTCACAAAAATAAACTCAAAATGGATAAAGGACCTGAATGTGAGACAGGAAACCATCAAAACCCTAGAGGAGAAAGCAGGAAAAGACCTCTCTGACCTCAGCCGTAGCAGTTTCTTACTTGACACATCCCCAAAGGCAAGGGAATTAAAAGCAAAAATGAACCTCTGGGACCTTATGAAGATAAAAAGCTTCTGCACAGCCAAGGAAACAACCAACAAAACTAAAAGGCAACCAACGGAATGGGAAAAGATATTTGCAAATGACATATGGGACAAAGGGCTAGTATCCAAAATCTATAAAGAGCTCACCAACCAAACTCCACACCCGAAAAACAAATAACCCAGTGAAGAAATGGGCAGAAAACATGAATAGACACTTCTCTAAAGAAGCCATCCGGATGGCCAAAAGGCACATGAAAAGATGCTCAATGTCGCTCCTCATCAGCGAAATACAAATCAAAACCACACTCAGATATCACCTCACGCCAGTCAGAGTGGCCAAAATGAACAAATCAGGAGACTATAGATGCTGGAGAGGATGTGGAGAAATGGGAACCCTCTCGCACTGTTGGTGGGAATGCAAATTGGTGCAGCCACTCTGGAAAACAGTGTGGAGGTCCCTCAAAAAATTAAAAATAGACCTACCCTATGACCCAGCAATAGCACTGCTAGGAATTGACCCAAGGGATACAGGAGTACTGATGCATAGGGGCACTTGTACCCCAATGTTTATAGCAGCACTCTCAACAATAGCCAAATTATGGAAAGAGCCTAAATGTCCATCAACTGATGAATGGATAAAGAAATTGTGGTTTATATACACAATGGAGTACTATGTGGCAATGAGAAAGAATGAAATATGGCCCTTTATAGCAACATGGATGGAATTGGAGAGTGTTATGCTAAGTGAAATAAGCCATACAGAGAAAGACAGATACCATATGGTTTCACTCTTATGTGGATCCGGAGAAAGTTAACAGAAACCCATGGGGGAGGGGAAGGAAAAAAAAAAAAAGGAGGTTAGAGTGGAAGAGAGCCAAAGCATAACAGACTCTTAAAAACTGAGAACAAACTGAGGGTTGATGGGGGTTGGGAGGGAGGGTGGGTGGGTGATGGGTATTGAGGAGGGCACCTTTTAGGATGAGCACTGGGTGTTGTATGGAAACCAATTTGACAATAAACTTCATATATTGAAAAAAAGAAGAAGGAAAATAAAGTCTAGAGTCATCCAAGAAAAAAAAAAGAACATTAATCCTCTTGTTATTCTGCAAAACATCATGTTGGACTATTATAATTACGTATCATGCTATTTGGACCCATAATCAGGAACTAACAAGTGTTCTGTGTGCCTTTGGAAGATATCAGAATGCCAGAGAGTGAAGAAAAATCCTGTTGAAGATGCAGGGACCTGCTATATCAGTGAATATTTTGGGTTTCAAGTATCTAGAGCATATCAGAACATTTTTTTAGATGAATAAAAATTGAATTTACCTCATATTTCTTACTCATAGAACTTGGTGTGCCTCTCTGGATTTCTTGAGGCAGCTTTTAACATACTTTAAAACACTATTATGATCTACTTATTGAATGACTAAAATAATGCCAGTTTTTAGCAGTATTAACAGCAAGAAAGTATTCTGTGAAATCAAGACTGTGGTGCAAGCTGCTCTATCATTCAAAGTAATGTGACTCAGAAGATCTCATAGTGCTAAACGTATCAATGGTATATTTAAAATGCTATATTGAATCTCTGGCAAACCCCAGTAAGAAAAATTGATGTGTAGAATCCTAGCCTGTAGAGCAAAGTCAAGCTTTCTATCACCAAGAAATTAATTTGCATTGAAAACAATAACTTCTAATATACCACTAGGTCCTAGTACAGAAAGATCCTGACCATGGGATACCAGATCCCTGTGCAACCACCATTCCTCATCCTAACTTGGGTGTTATTATACCTACTGAGGCATAGGTTTGGTAGTGCAAAGCCATATCTCATCGTACAATAAAAATGGTATGTGAGATCTGAGCTGAACAAACCTAGAAAGTATGAACAAATCAGATGTACAGGTGGCCAAAACTCCCATGTCATCAGCTTCAATTGCATTAACACTCTTTTTCAAGGTCATGTCTAGGGCCTTCTGAAAATATTTCTTGTCAACAATTGATAAGAATAAAAATAAAATGAGGCCTGCTTCACAGATAAATTGGGTTAAAGGAGATGTTGCCCCTGATTGGAAATCCACCTTACCTCTTGGGAAAGAAGTAAGTACACCTTAAAAATATGGAGGTATCATATTATATTCAGTAGCTGGATTTTAAGGAAAGTATCAGGAGATCTGAAGACTAGTCAGACAGACATTTCTTGTGTGCTACTGGAAATTGTCTTAACCCTGCTATCTCTGAAATTTTTGATTATTTGTTCCAGACTATGTCACTATTCTGATCACCTACTCTGTGTAGACTCCAGCCAACCGCATCAGGAATAACCCAACAGTGTCTCATCCCATGGATATTCTGAAAACCATTTATCTCTTGTTTTAGAGCTCTCATGTTCCCTGAAGAATGGTTGCAGGTCTATTCAGGACCACAATATATGCAACCCAGAAATACAAATGAAGTCACAGTCTAGTGACGGTGAAATTTGATCATTGGGTGAAATTTGATTATTAAAAGATGGGAGTCAGAGGATAAATTCTATTCCAAACCTGAGAATAAATGTCCTGAGAAAGTTTGTTTCTCTTTTGGATGATGATCTCATGAGTTCAAGTCACACTTGACCCTAAGTGATGGCCGGCTTAGCAACACATTCTTTTTTTTTTTTTTTAACGTTTTATTTATTTTTGAGACAGAGAGAGACAGAGCATGAACGGGGAAGGCGCAGAGAGAGAGGGAGACACAGAATCTGAAACGGGCTCCAGGCTCTGAGCCGTCAGCCCAGAGCCTGACGCGGGGCTCGAACTCGCGGACCGCGAGATCATGACCTGAGCCGAAGTCGGCTGCTCAACCGACTGAGCCACCCAGGCGCCCCTAGCAACACATTCTTATATTGCTCTCCCTCTTTTATTTTTCTTTTCCCTCCCTTCTTTTTTTTTAGTAAAGTAGTGGGTGGTGCTGAAAACTTTGTTTCAGATTCTGCTATGAGGGCAAAACAGTTAAGAGAGAAGATTAGAGTTGAGACCAGACACCCAGACCTTTAATTTGTTCTTAACTACTACTATCCATGAATATTTCAAATGTCAATAGCCTCCCCTCATTTACCCTTGTGGTCTGTGCTTAAATAGTCTAAATAAATATACCCCTTTATATTTTTCCTATGCTTTGTATATTTTTCTCAAGAATCATTATGTCTTTGAGAAAATAGATATTGCAGTATTTAAGATTAGGCTTTCATCTGCTAATTAAATGCTACTCATCAATTCTCTGTGGTAATTTTATTATGTACTGTATAGCCCATTAAAGATTAAACTGAAACCACCATATACATTCTACTTAAGATTAATTGCAACTATGGTGCCTTAGCAAGGCATGCAAACTTAGTTCATTGTCAGTAGTAGTGATGGCACTAAAATATCCCTTAGGGTAACATGGCAAAATATCTCTAAATTTTTTTAAATAAACAAAGTTTCTAAAAAGGAGAAAGTTTCTTAGGAGGAGAAAGAAGAAAAAAATAATACAGAGAGAAATTACTATAACCTTGAATTAGTCTTATTAATTGCCAAGAAAGGAAAAAGGGAGCTAGCTGTCTTAAGACATTTTTAATAAAATATATTAACAAAGAATGTTTTAAAAATAAGCATCTGTTATAAAACCAAAATAAGTCTCACATCTTTATTTTGTATGTTTGTTTGTACCAAACTAAGTGCTAAAAATTATTTGCGATCATTTAGAATAAAAATACATGTATCCAGATAAATACACATCAACAAAGATAATAAAAGACAAAAGCCCAACAGTTAGTTCTAAGATTTCTAGCAATCGGGACAAAATGGAAAGTATATTTCTTGCCTACTGTCAAGGCAGCTAACAAAAAAGAGAAAATTTATTTTTTCTTCCCCAGATCATATGCTTAATAAAAGATATATACAAAAAAAATTAATGTAAAATATTTTAAACAAAAAAATGCAGATTTTTGGTGAGTATTTGATTGCAAATCAAAGATGGGGTGCCTGGGTGGCTCAGTCGGTTAAGCATAGGACTTCAGCTCATGTCATGATCTCAAGGTCCGTGGGTTCTAGCCCCTCATCGGGCTCTGTGCTGACAGCTCAGAGCCTGGAGCCTGCTTCAGATTCTGTGTCTCCCTCTCTCTCTGCCCCTCCCCTGCTCATGCTCTGTCTGTCTCTGTCTCAAAAATAAATAAAAACATTAAAAAAAAAGCAATGAAAGATATCTTCCAAATCTACCCATTGCTTTCTCACACTGGGAACTTTATGTTTGCAGTCAAAATTAGAAGTATTCTTTGTGACATCCTTTCTTTAAGCTAATTTAAATCAACATTATTTAAAATGTGTTTTCTGGTGCTGGCGGTGACATCTGATACTGAATATCAGAGAACAAATATAAAGATCCAGAGAGGACCACAAAACAGGAAAGCGATCTGTCATATATTTCTCTCTCTTTTTAAGCTTATTTATTTATTTTGAGAGAAAGAGAGAGATCATGAGTGGGGGGTGGGAGGGACGAGAGAGGGAGAGAATCCCAACCAGGCTCTGTGCTGTTAGTACAGAGTCCAATGTGGGGCTCCATCTAATGAACCGTGAGATCATGACCAGAGCCGAAATCAAGAGTTGGACATTTAATCAGCTGAGTCACCCAGACACTTCGTGTCACATATTTTTTTTGTTCTTTGCCTCTTTATCTATTATTTGTTCCCCTCTTTTTGAAGGTGTTGAGGATGTTATCCCCTTTGAAGGGACTCTACTGTGTAGTAAAAATAGCTTATTGTTTTTGTTTAGGTAGATATGGACTTAAACGTGGCTTCAGATATTTAATAGTTACATGTAGATATATCATTAGCTTTGTTTCTGTGCCTCAACTTCTCCAAGTATAAAAATAAAATTGGACTATCTTTTTAATATAAGCATTAAACAGAAACCAAATATACTGCTTTATTTCTCCCTCCTTGTAATGCCAGGATTTATGGCAACTAACACAAATGTCATCTGTTCAGAATCAAGGTCACTGCCACCTCCATTAGTATACTAAACTTGTATTAGGTCATACAACAGATTAAAAACTAAATAAAGGAGAAATAAAATATTTTTGGGGGGTCAGTGAGTATAGTTTCAGAAATACCACCAGTTATTCTTTTTGAGGCTTTAAATGTTTTAGTAGTGGTAAAAATGACCAGGAATTGTTATTCTAGATTACTTCTTGCTACTTTGATTGATTGTAAGACTTTGATTCATGTGTACAGTGATCCATTGATTTGAATCTCTTTTTATGCATATATCTGTGAATTTGAACTAGATTTTGAATACATATTGCATTATGATGAAGTAGTGTATAACATGAGAATCATATCTAATATTGTGTCCCCATGATTTACAGACCAGATTTAAGAGGTCTTTGCTTCTTTTCCATACCAACACACCTTTTAAAAAGAACGTTTTATGCTTTCCTTCCTATTAGAATTTCAGCAGAATTTCCTTATTCCTATTGCCTAGCACAACACAGTAGGAGAAAGTACAGAATTAAAATCAGACAAACCTGCACCCAAACCCTAGTTGCAGCACATACCAACTGCGGTAAGAACTGGGATAAGTCACTTAGCATCTGTAAACCTCCAGTTCTTTATCTTTCAAATGAGACTGACCTTAACTGTCATTCTTGGTAATCGTAACAAGTAGAGATAAAGCATCTGGCACATAGTAAGTTCTCCACAACCAATAGCAATTGATAGCAATTGTTATTAGATATTTCTAAGTGGTTAATGAATACGTAAATAAAGGAGGAAAAAGCATAAAGCATTTTATTTAGGTCAAGGGCCTTTCTCTCCACCTTGCCCTTCCTCCCCTGCCCACACACCCCCCCCCCCCAATCACCTAAGTGACCTAGTTCCAAAGAAAAGAAAGTATTGTTAGCAACTGGGATACAATTTTACACCACTGATTTCTTTCTAGCTTTGTTATTTTTCCTTAACCTGCAATATTGATTTGACCTGATACTAATGTACAGTATTCTCTCTCTCTCTCTCTCTCTCTCTCTCTCTCTCTCTCTCTCTCCCCCTCTCCATGCTTGAATTTTAAACCTTAGAAAGAAAAATAATAATAATAAAAAAGGGAAGCAATGTGGTGGAGATAATTGGGTAAAGGGCTAATGCACCAAATATAATACCTCAAGAGGCCTGTCTCATTTGCAGATACAGGTATCTATTAACCAGGGCATATATATTCTTGTCTTTCACACTTTAAGTATTATTAATTTCTGTCTACTTTGTGTTCATAATTTTTACAGAAAACATCTTTGTAATCTAATTGATATACCATGTGGGCAATGAGAAAAGTAGGTCAAACAGATCAGGTGGTGTTATTTTACCAGATTTCACTATTTGTGTTTTGAGTTTCATTAAACTAGCTTGTGTTATGGATTTTAAAGTATAAAAAATATCTGATACATATATACTTTTACATTAGGCAAAGCATAAGAGAATTGCTTTTTTAACTGGTCTACCATAAGCAATTTTTGTGCTCTTAAAAACATGACTAAAAAAATCCATTATAAAACATACATACTTGAAAATCAGCAGGGCTTCATTTCAACAGTTAGATGGATGTTCCTCTCCCTATTCCTTTTAGACTGGTTTTCTCTACTCTTCTGGACATAATAAGCACTTCAATATACTATTATCTTGCTTCGCAGCATTTTGCTAATTTTCCAAATCTGGGGCTTTTTTATGTGCAGAGATTAAAATCATGATAATTTTTTTAAGATGATATTTTTCTTTACCATTAAATGGTGTTTTTAGGGTATGATTGACAGTGAAGTCTTTTATTGTTTAAAAATGTAAATGTGCTTGTGTTTGACTACTATTTAGAAATGCAAGAAAGTGTAAAAATACATTTTATATGACTACCAGCATCAGACCAAAAGAATAGCTTAAAATATGTTATTGAAATTTATTTATATTATTCTCACATTTTATATATCCTTATATTAAATTTTACTAGGTATATCGTGAAGCAGAAACTCTAGCAACTATGTTGAACTGTCATTGAAAGAGGCTAGAATTTATGAGACCTCATTGAGGATCCCTTTGGATGGCAATCATTATCAGCATTCAGAGTCACCTCCAGGGTAAAGAATTTTGGCTTGGTTGGAAGACAGTTTGCAAAGAAAATTCCATTTGCTGAGTTTTGCTTTTAGCACCTTCCAGACATTAGATCCTGAGAGCTGTAGAAAAAAAGAAATAAATACGGATATAGCATAAGTCCTTTTACCTGAAACTAAAGCGTACTCTCAAAGTTTCAATTGAAAATTCACTTAATTTTCAGCATTGGAAAGCATGATATGAAAAAAGAGAGAATTTCTCCAAATTATAGAAGTTATTTTCATTTCCCCATGTTATTTGGCATTTATTTATCAACCCTTAAGTAGGGGTATGGCATAAGTACAATCTTAAATGAATCATTTGGAGACTGAAATCTCATTACCAGTGTCAATTTTAAGTGAAGAAACTGTAATATCTGAGTGATTTGGATTTGGTTGAATAGTCACTAATTGAAATTGCTTGCCAGAGAATGGGATAACTTTATGAAAAAATGAAGTATATGTTTTATGTTCTTATAGCTTTGTTTTCAACATCCATCTGTAACATCCGTCCTTAATATCCATTCTTGCTATCTTAATAATTGTGAATTGATCTCATAAGAGTCCTCCTATACCTATGTTTTTAAGGTACAAGGATTCATGTAGAATTGTCTAACATGTAAATCACCTGTGAGGGAGTAGCAAGGATTATTTAAATGTTATGCATTACCTTGAGAATATACTCTCTGAAATCTAAAATAAAAGTTTAATTTAATATTTTTAAATTTTGAACATAAAGTGAAGAAAATGTAGGCATGAGTTTTTTTAGAACTTTTAAAATCACACATTTTCAAAATTATAATTATTTTAATATAATAAATAGATGAGCTGTGGACTTTTTTTCTTTTCTAAACACTGCACAAAATAATGAAGATGTGACAGCTAATGTTAGCCTCTCTATTTTCTGAATATTACCTTCTATTATCCTCTAAACATCTTGGATATTTAATTTCCCACTCATCTGCACATACCACCCACACATATAGTGGTATTAGTCCTTTATGATCATTTATAAATCTCAAGTTAAAAAAAAAATTTCAAATCATTCTGGTAAGAAAAACTTTGAATTTGTGATATTGAACCATTGCTATGTATTCTAGCTAGCTTATAGGAATTCTTGGAACAGATGCTTCTGAATTCCACAACTATGTTTGGATTAGTGTATTATCAACATGGCCAGTATTTCGGGCTCTGAAGAATAGGGTAGCACCTCAACATTTTCATCTCTCTTCCTTAATCTCACTGAGCCTCAGTCTCCTGATCTATAACAATGAGGGTTTTGTTTTTAATTTTTTTTTATTTGAGAGAGACAGACAGAGAGGAGAGAGAGAGAAAGAGGGAGAGAGAGAGAGAGAGAGAGAGAGAGAGAGAGAGAGAGAGAGAAACCAGGGGAGGGGCAGAGAGAAAGGGAGAGAGATCATCCCAAGCAGACTCCATGCTGACAGCAGAGAGTGAGATTTGAACTCACAAACCCTGAGATCATTCCCTGAGCCAAAATCAAGAATCAGACACTTAACCGACTGAGCCACCCAGGCGCCCTGCTATGAAGGTTTTGATACCCATCTTTTACATCATAAGCAGACACTCCATTACATATGTGTATTAGTTAGTATAGGCTAAATTTTGTAACAGTAACATTTAATCCCAGAATGTAGGAAATTTATAATAAGATGTATTTCACTTTCATGCTATATGTCTATTGTCAATTGGCTGAGGGCTCCATTGTTAACAAGCTTACAGAATGACAACAGAGCTTTCACCATTGTAGAGCAGCTAGTACCTTTACTGCTTGTTGTCCTCAATCAGAGAAGCAAGTCTATGGTGTCTCCATCAACTCAAATGTTACTGGTAGCTATGTCACAGGGGAAGAACGGAAAACAGTGAAAAAAATGCTTTGACTCCTAAAGACTTTTTCTCACATTATTTTGGCAATTGTGATCATATAGTATGCCTAACTACAAATGGTGAGGAAAATGCATCCCCTGATGTGGGATGAGATGGAGATTTGTAAACATTTGGTGAAACATGCAAATGACCACATGTAAAATGTATAGTTTATTGATTGATAAACTATAGTAAGCACCAATTATTTCAACTATTGTAAAAGGGTTTCAATCTTCCATTAAACTAAATTTAATTGAAAATGTACTCATCTCAAGTACTGAGTTAGTTATTAGGAATATTTAGATGCATAGAACGAAATTTTAGAACTTCAGGGCCTTGTTATACAGTGGGTGGTGGGAAGGAGGCTATTCCATTTTGTCTCCCTTTACAAATCATTTCACCACAATCTTTTATTCTGTATGAGCCAATTACAACTTCCCTAACAAAGGCAATAGCTGAGTCTCTTTTTGCCAACACTGGTCATTTTTCTTATTCTTAGTATTATTAATATTCAAATCAAAGCTCCATCTGAGATATTCATCTCTGTTTCTTGTCCTCCTTTGTTTCATTTATTTTTAGTTCTCCTAGAGTCACCTTAAGGACTTGTCAACAAACAGCCTCATTATCAAGAGTGGTGCCATTCCCACCCCCACCAAAGTCCCATCGCACCGTACAACACTTTTACCGTCACTGGTATAACTGCTCTCTAGCCTCTGTCTTGTTTTTTTCTAACTCCCCTATTCTTTCTGGATCCACATAGATCAGTTTCAAGCTTACTTTACCTCTTTAAGCATTTTAGTGTTTTCTTTTTCTTATAATTCTATTGTGCCCAAAAGTTTTACTGAAACTGTCATCCAAGATTCAACCCTGAACCAACCCCATTTATCAGTTCAACTAGTTCTTGGACCAAAGAGCATTTTTAGAGAAAATCACAAAATGAACAACTTTGACCTACTTCAAATATATGCTCACTTTTCAGTCTGGCCCAGAGCCTTGTGAGCATATCTAATAAACTGTTTTATAAAGACAATTAATGCACTGTCATGAATTCACTTTTTCCTTCCTTCTCTATGTCATTGTATATCATTTCTCTTCCCCTTCTCTTTATATTATTCTATAAATCTTTCCTAATACATTAAACTTATAAACTTTCTATCTATAAATGTGATGTCATCGTCTCCTCTTGCATATCACTTATTCTATTTCTTTTATCTTTAAATCCACCCATTCTTAGAGTCACAGAATTTTTAAATCTAAATATAACTTCAAGATTATATTTAAAATCTGTTTCAAATTTGCATTTGCATATATCTGTCAATACAACCTCCCCCAACTTCTCACTAAAATACTTATGAAGGCTCAGAAGGAGATGAAAATTCACATCATTGACAAACACTATGTCTGGCACACAATCGAGTACCAAAATCTGAAATACAGATGGAAATTAAAAGGGAAAAATTGGCAATAGGAAAAACAATATCAAGAACAAAAAACCAACACCAAAATAACAATCCTACCAGATATTATCTTGAAGTACACTCTAAACTCATCTAGTTAAACAGAAGCTACCTTGAAAAAATCATAATTTATGACAAATATTGTATTTTAACATCAATCTGAATACCTACTACAGTGAAGGTTTTTGACATTTTTTTTAAGTATTAAGTGAGGAAATGACAATGTCTCATGATTGGCATGCATTATTTATTGATACCTCATAGATTATACACAATAACCCTAATAATATTTGGCAATGAATATAAAATATATATTCTCTAAACCCATAGTTTAATGGCTACAGAGCTGAAAATGAAATAAACTAACTTTCCTAGGATCACAATTTAATTGATGTTCATATTTCTTGATGACTAATAATAGATTTTTGGATGTGATTTCTGTTTGTTGAATTATTGTTATTTCTCTCCTATTTTGTAGGTGGAAAACCATCCTCTTCTCAACACATAAGATAATTCAAGTGGCATGTATTTTCAGAGGATAAAGTTTTATCCCATAGTGAACATTTTCCATCATTTCTTTTCCAAATGAGATATTTGTTTTATCTTTTTTTTTCTTTCTGATGTATCTTAAAAGTAATAAGCCATTTTTCTCTGGGGGCAATTTTTTTCTTTTAAACAATAATCTTCAATAGCTATGAAAAAAATGAGACCCAGAGAAACTCTTATATTGGAGCTCAAGAAGTTAGTGAACAAAAAGTACTTCAACTTTGTTTACACAGCAGATCTTGTAAGTCCTTAGAGTTTAATGTGGATGATGAAACATTTTCTTCCTTCTTGCTGCTGACAGTTCTATGTCTTTTCCAAGTAGAACCAACAAGCCAGTGTGACATATTTTCATCTTCAAGTCACAACACTTACCAGAAACAAGCAACAAGCCTCTCAAATTACATTTACACTGAAGGTAGCAAGACAAGTATAATCTAACTATCAAAAGGATGGTTCACTGAAGTGCTCCAACTATTGCCAACACATCCCAGGTATAATTTGTCCTGACTTGATTTAGACAGCCAAAGCAGTGCTAAAAACAGCAATAGTCAGTTCCCTACAGCTTTAAATACAGATATTATCAGGCAAGTAACTATGAGGGGCAAGGTCTGTTTTGCAATGCAATGCTTGAAAACATGATCTTAAAAACATTCCATTTCAACAGAGGAGGTATGTTTTAAATGTTTTTTGAATGTTTTTGTTCTGGTTCAATTACAAAAATTCAATACCTTTTCATGAGTATAAAATTTGTGGTACCACTTTTGAAATTATATTAGATTAAGCCATATAAATTTGTTGACATTTGACCTTTTTTTTAACTTACATAAAGGGTGATTTATGTGGTTCAACCTAAGAATCCATTTAGCAACAAATTCTAGGGGAACTCAAGTTTTTTTAGAAAGAAATTTTCACTCAGAAAGCTTTAGTGCCTGGGAGTGCCTGAGTGGCTCAGTCAGTTAAGCACCTGACTCTTGATTTCGGCTCCGGTCATGATCTCATGGTCATGAGATGAAGCCCGGCCTTGGGCTCTGCTCTAGTTGTGGAGCTTGCTTGGGATTCTCGCTCCCTCTCTCTCTGCCCCTCCCCGCTCTCACACATCTGGGTGCTTTCTCTCTCTCCCTCTCTCTCAGAATGAATAAACATGTTAAAAAAAAAAAAAAAGAAGAATGATTACTCACCATCTTCTATTAAGTCACACTAATTTTTTTTTTTAAGTTTATGTACCCCATGGTGTCTCCTTCTAGACCTCAGCACCTGCTCCATCTGCATGGAATGCCTACTTCCCTCCTGCAGCATTTACTAAGTCATTCCTATCCTTCAGTTCTCAGATTAGAAAGCCATACAGGAGAGAGGCCTTTTCCTGACACCACCAAAACTATGTCCCATCCCCATTGCTTCCCTTCCCTTCCACACCCTCTTTCATATAACTTTCACACTTGTAATTATGCAATGAACTGTAATACTTGGTTTGTTGTCTATCTCTCATTTTAGATATAAGAGAGCTGTGGACCAGGAACCATGGTCACTGGGTTCCACAGTTCATGACAAAATAAGTTACAAGATATTCAGGTGTTTATCGCAAAATCAGTCTTAGCATCCTGAAGAATTAGTTTGAATCCCCAAACCAATAAACTAGAATACTTCCAAATCATTTGCATTATATTAATGTATTATATTGTTCACTGAATTTTAGTTAAGTTAAAAGAATAGGAGACCTTGTTATTAAATACTTAGTCATTTAGACAAATATTGTAAATTTACCTTAATGTTTAAAACAAAAGTTAAAAAACTATTTTTTCCCTCATAGTCAACAACCTAAAACATATATCAGTTTTGGGGTGATTTAGGCTCTTCCTTGAAATCCCATGTGAATGCATTATAACTTTTTTTAGAGAGGGAAATGTGCACATACTTAGTTGACAAAACCACATAATATGAATTTGCATTATATTGTGTTGTCTTCTTTAATGTGATAGCAGCGGTGTCTTCACCAATTTTTAAGTAAGCTTTTATTCCAATGGATAGCTTAATTAGTAACATACAATAAACCATCCAGTAGAAAAGCTAATTACTTGATTGTCAAATAAAATAACAATAGTTTCCCCTACAGTGAAAGCTCCACCACTGTAATTAGGTTATGTCATACTTTACCCTGAAGGGAATATTAAAAACACAAGATGAGCCAATGCTATCCACTATATTTTTTCTATTTATAGCATGATGCTAAATTGCTACCTTCATGTTGGAGCTCAGACATCAATAACAGAACACAAAGGGCCCTTCTGATGCTCAATTACATTTGCTTTGTGGATATTAGTGTAAATATAGATCTCAAAAGAGAATAGTTTGCTGACTAATCGTTTATCATGAAACCAATTGATTAAAATTTTTAGAAACTTTGTGGATAACAAATAGTTAGAAAATAAAGCAGTTGCATAACTTTAACAAGTGATTAGATTTTTTAAAATATATATCTCCTTTCTAGTTCTTCATATGTTAACTTCAAGCAAAAAACACAAACACTTGATTAATAAACTCTAAATGAAAATAAAATTACAGAAAATAATATGTGATGATAAGTTAATTAAAATTATTATCTGCTTGTTATATACCCCAAATTGGTTAGTTTTAAAAACTGAACAACCTTAACAAAAATAATAATATATATCTTTATATATGTGAATATAATTCGAAAAGGAAAACCAAACAGCCCTTGTCCTACAAATCATCTCAGTAAATTGTAAGTAATCATTAAAGGAACAAACATGGGTAAAGTAACTTCCCTTGGATGATGGCTTTTCTGATTCTAAAATAGGTCATCTGTCAAGAAGAAGGTGGATAGTTTCCTAGTCATTATTATACCATGCCCACCACAAGTATCAGATGTTTGATGCAATGGAACCGTTACCTAATGGTATTTTGGCTTGTAATAGATTTTTAAAAGGAGATAGTACACACATGAAGGACAGCATCTTTTTTTTTTTTATTTCACATTACAGTGAAAAATGTGTGTTTCTTTGTTCACAAAGTTTAGTTTGATCATTAAGTTTCCTTCCCAACCACTTTCTGAATGACATATAGAAAAATTGACTTATGTCTTTACAGGACAAACTCCTTTACATACACACAAAATTGCGCACGTACTTTTGAACATACACACATTCACATATAAGGTGTGACTATAAATGAGCAAGGTCAGTTTTCTTAAACAGATGGAGATTATTTTATGCTGTATAGTTACACATGCATGTTGTGTATATGTATTTGTGTATATTCAAAAATATCTTAATCCAGACTTCTAGGTAGACCTTTTGACTATACATATTTAGCTGATTTTCTCTTATCTAATTTATTCCATCAATATAACTCTCTGCTATATTTCCTTTCTTCTCTGCATAATGTTACTTTTTAATTTTGCTCTTTTACTTTACATAAGAATTTTTGGATTTAATTTAAAATTTTTTGTTAGCAAGACTTATATTCCTTTATATGGACAGTTTCATAATTTATTCTTATTCATCTTAATATCAGTACGATGAAAAGTGAATTTTTATCTATTGGTATAGATTCCTTTAAATAGTTTCTTAAAGAGTTACCTATTTTGGGGGTGCCTGGGTGGCTCAGTTGATTGGGCGTCCGACTTCCACTCCGGTCGTGATCTCATAGCTCCTTAGTTCGAGCCCTGCATCGGGCTCTGTGCTGATAGCTCCGAGCCTGGAGCCTGTTTCGGATTCTGTGTCTCCCTCTCCCTCTCTGCCCCTAACCCACTCACATTCTGTCTCTGTCTCTCTCAAAACTAAATAAACATTAATTTTTTAATTATTAAAAAAGTTACCTATTTTGTGTAGCTGTCTATCTATATAGATTTAATATTATTTTTGTCATGTATATTCTTGACAGAAGTGTATGATATAGCTAGTACTGCAAACTGAGCAGCATTCAATTCATAAATATTTAACAATACAATGCTATTTAACAATAACATATTTAACAATATAAGGTTAAAATAAAAATACTTATTTTTTAGTATAATTTGGTAATAATGAATTTGACAATTATCTCACATGCTTTTTAATTTTCTAAACCATGTGTCTATTTAATTTTTAAAATTTTATTTACAAATATGTCTCAGTGGAAGAAGTTGAAAGTTGTGGGGTTTTTTAAGTTTACTTATTTATTTTGAGAGAGAGAGAGAGTGGGGGAAGGGCAGAGAGAGAATCCCAAGCAGGCTCTGGGCTCTGTCAACTCAGAGCCTGACACTGGGCTCCATCTCACTAACTACGAGATCATGACCTGAGCTGAAATCAAGAGTCAGATGTTTATTAACCAACTGAGCCACCCAGGCACCCTCAAGTTGAACGTTGTTTTATATGCGTTTACATTTCCTGTTATATTTTTTCATTTTCTCTTTGAGTTCTCTGACTATTTAGACCTTTAATATATTATATATTAAATATATATATTATATATATATTATATATAATATATATATATATATAATACATATATTGCCATTTGATATATGGAACAGTGTGAATACATGTTCACAAAGAGCTTGAGTGATAGATGTTATTGACACATAAAAGAACTGGATATCAAAAGCAAGGCTATGCTCTTTAGAGATGGGCTGTTTTTGTTGGGCATCCCTAAACCACTCTCCACCATTTTCACCCCTTTATCCCTGGAGGCTGAACTATGCAGACTCCCTCATTAGGTTCCTATGTCCTCCAGCTTGGAGTAAAGGAATTAATGTCACAGTATTTGTTTTCCAGTTCCCTCTCTGCAGAGATGGCTCCAAGGACTAGCTTAGTCTCTCCACCAAAAGTTAACAGCATTGTCCGGGGACCCCTCAACTGAGTCACTGGGTCTCCAGGTTCGGATAGTTACTCTTACCCTTTGATTATGAGTGGAAAGATAGCTTCCTCTCATTCTTACAAAAGCCAGAACTATAATTCAATTTTGTGTTTTCTGCTTTAAAGTAGTTTCTGTTGTGTAACATTTCTAATGAACGGTACACATAAGTTTTTCTATCAATGAAACATATGGATGCTAAATTTATTTTGCCCTCCTCTTAAATTACATCTTAGCTGCTGTAAAATTTTAGATTGATAAATTATTTTTCTTTAAAGCTTAGAAGATACTACTTTACCTTCTTCTGGAGTCTATTAATCTGATGAAAATTTGGGCTGTGAATTGGGCTGTGAAAATCGCTCTCCCATTGTGTCTTTTTTTTTCTATTTCTTTCTCAATATATTTTTTATATTTGATCATCTGGAGTTTCATTAATATGGACAAAGGTATGTCTTTATTTTTATAAATCCTGCTTGGAGCCTTATGTATAGTTTTAATCTAAAGGAACATATTTTCTTTAATTTTAGATTAATCATTAGGCAAAATGTATAATTCTTTTTTTTTTTTTTAATTTTTTTTTCAACGTTTTTTATTTTTTTTTATTTTTGGGACAGAGAGAGACAGAGCATGAATGGGGGAGGGGCAGAGAGAGAGGGAGACACAGAATCGGAAACAGGCTCCAGGCTCCGAGCCATCAGCCCAGAGCCTGACGCGGGGCTCGAACTCACGGACCGCGAGATCGTGACCTGGCTGAAGTCGGACGCTTAACCGACTGCGCCATCCAGGCGCCCCCAAAATGTATAATTCTAATGATTCCATAATTTCAAAGTTCAAATTACTTGCCCGATACTAGAATAAAAGTGTAATTTACAATGGAAGATAAGACATTGGCCTCCAAACCAACAATCAGTAATGGAATCATTAATAGGTAGATAGCCAGACATCATGTGCCTCTCTAATCCATGTTGTTTCTCATGTTTTTAGAATCCTAATTTTGTACTCATACGCTTAATGAAATAAGAGATGCTCTTTGGAAATAGCTAATTCCTAAAACCATACAATCGTGTTACAATGCAGAAAAAAAAATGGAGTTAAAGGAAAGTAATTCAATACCTAACTAGTTACCATTCAAAAAAATGCTACATCAACTTTTGAGCTCTTACAGTTTTGCTCAAAAACTGCTCAACGCTCTTTCCTCATTTTTTCTTCTAATTCAGATCAACAACACAAAAGGCTGACTTGGGGGAATTTTATCCCCAGGGATACCCAAAATATATATAATTTGTTTAGTCAAAAGCAGTGTGCTCCCTATGGTAATGAAGTATCAAGAAATATCCTTGGCTGCAAGATACCCTTCAATCAGATCACTGCTCCCTAAGGATCTGCAACATGGAAATTTCTGGTAACAAAACAGTGCCTGCCACCCACATTCCCATTAATTCAATTCCTCTGAAATGTCATTTGTTACATCAGGGCATTTGTATAGCTCTTAGACTTTTTACTTTCTTATTTGCCAAGCATACTTTTAATGCTGATTGGTTAATTTCCAGGAACTTCTGAAATCTTAAAATGCTTTCCTTGACCTCTCACACTCAATCACAGTTAATAACTTAGTTACATGGTAAAAGGTCACACATCCCTTTAGCAACCTCATTTTTTTCATAAATCATCTTAATTGTTAAATATTTAATTTCTCAAGAAAGTGTAAGCCCTGTAAAGAAAAAAAATGTATATTTTATTCACCACTGTATTCTAGTGCTTAATAAAATGCTTAGAACATAAAAGGAACTAAGCAAATATTTGATGACTGAATGAATGAATA
The DNA here is from genome assembly GCF_028018385.1 of Neofelis nebulosa. NCBI lineage: Eukaryota > Metazoa > Chordata > Mammalia > Carnivora > Felidae > Neofelis > Neofelis nebulosa. Next base: position 58,848,375 of record NC_080793.1, read on the forward strand.
AATGATTGTTTATTATTGTATTTATAGTTTATTATTTTACATACCTACCCAGTAAGCATATTTCTCCATATTTAGAATATGAGACACATTGTATTTGGCCAATACATTGAGTTTTTTAGAAGTTATTTCAAAAACAAGTTTAAAAACAATTAGTGGTATGCCTAATGATAGATGGAACTTAGCAACTATCAATGACTGGATTGCACTTGTGTTGCTCAACATGATCAATCAAACATGTTTAATGACCTGATGCCAGATTGACCAATTTATTAAATATCTGTTATAAGATATTGTGATAATTGCAACTTTTAAATTTTCTTCCAAATTATATGTATTGTCCAAGCATGTGATAAAGAAGAGAGAAAAATCATTCTGATTCACCATTTAATATGCAGTATAGTACAGTTTTTACATGGTCCCAATCATGTCTTGATCATAAAGATAATATGAATCATAGCTTAGGAATAATTTATAGTTTACACATATTTTATATTTTGATGTTTATTTGAATATGCTTTAATGTCATATTTCTATGGACTTCAGTGAAAACTTTGGATTTGAAGCTGGTAAAATATTCATCACTTTCATATACTAGGTATTGTTGTATTCCAACTGGGAACAGCAGTTGCATGGTATTTGTGAGATTGATGCCATAAGGATTGTTCTAGTAATGGATGTGTAGAATGTTCTTCTTACTTAATTTATGAATTCCCTAAGGGCACAATTCTGATAATTGAAATTGTCAAGAGACCCCTAACTATAATGGAAGAGCATGAATTCCCAAGACGCTCAACCAAGAAATCTTTTCTTAGGAAATACAATCAGGAGACAGTGTGGTGCAGATAATTTGGTTTCAGCTTTGTATATTACTGTGTGTCTTTGGGCAATGTTTATTTCAACATTTTTACTTTAATTTTCTCATCTGAGAAATGAAACATTTACTATTTACATTTTAATATTCTTGGGAAACATTTTAAAATCATCCCTCTTTTTAATTTTTTTGATATTACTTCAAATTTCAAATATAGTGAATTTATTTATTGCAACCAATGAAAAGCTTATAATTTTCTTTCCACCACTCTCTCTGATTCCATCTAACTATGGTAATTTTCATGCCTTCCTGCATTTCTTTACACCTTTTACTCCTTGCTCATAGCAATATTTACAACATATATACAGGTGAATTTATGCCCTGGTTTGCCCAGAGTAATCTCAGATTAAGATTATTTTCCTACCATAATTATTAATAATGTTCCTTTTGTTATCAAAATCATACATTTTTGGATGATAAATTACATATTCACCCTTTTTCAAGGGGTTTTCTTTTTTATTATTGGTTTACCTGTAGCTGTTAGCATAATGCTGTGTATTTGGTAAGTTTTCAACAATGGCAGACACTGTTAAGACGATCCTAATTTCTTAGGCACCTGCCAAATACTTAACAATGTAGCTATAGGGCAAGTAGTTTAGTAATAGTTGGGGTAACAGTTGAATGAGTGAAATGTTTATTTTTAAAGTATTTTAATACTTTTTAATGGGTGAATGTTTATAATGTTTATTCAAGATGAAAAATTAAACTTTACCATCTTTCACTTATAGTGAATATTCCCAGGCTTTTATTTCATAATCTTAAACTGGGGGTAGAGAGAAACCCATATGATATTGAAGATTGAACTTTCAAAAAAAAGTTAAATAATATATTTATGGTCTCACAGATAGTGTCATTTTCTGGCTCAGCTCTGTCATTAAAAATGTACACACACAATGTTAGAAACACAGGTAGAGACTCCTTAATATATCAGGCTATTTTATAACAGAATGTGACTAACTTATTTGGTCTCATCTGCTGGTATAAACGACTGATGCTTTGCGCTTTTTTTTTTCCTTGTATTTTTTTCTACCAGGGAAGATAGGCATTTTCGACTGAACAGGAAAATCTAAAAAAAGAAAAGAAAAGAAAAGAAAAGAAAAGAAAAGAAAAGAAAAGAAAAGAAAAGAAAAGAAAAGAAAAGAAAATCCATGAGAGAAGGATCCACCTGTCCAGCCAGACAAGCTGTGGAATCATCCCCTTCATTTAGAAACTTTTCAATTTGGTTCAAATATCCAGTAGGTCAGGTTTTAGCATCTGTTTAAAAGGCTATTAATCTCCTCCATCAACCTCTGTTTTCTACCTCCCTAATCATCACTGAATAATTTTAAGGAAAGTTGAAGAGACAGAACTTTTATGAAACAAATTGATAAAGTGATTTAATATCAATTATTTTTCCACGTGTGTGTATTTTAAGTGTCCTTAGTCAATTTAGACTCTAACTACCATATTTTAGATATACTAAAGCTAATGAAAAAAGGTAAAAAGGTATTCCAAGGGCAAATGTGCTTCATTAAAGTAGATAAGAGGAAAATTTTTGTAAAAATCAGAAGGAGAGATATAGTCAGGGGTTTATGGTTGAAGAGCTCATTTTGTTATGAAATAGGGCATATTTCTTCAGTAATTCTGCAGGTTTACTGTCACTGTAGTTAAGCAGATGAGCCATGCTATTGAAGAATAAACAGCAGATATGTTTGAAGTTAGTATAAGAGGAAAATGAAGTACGCAATCCTTGATGAAGTAAAATGAAAATGGGGAGAGCAAGTATCAGTATTTCAAAGACTGAGAAATAGAGAGACAAAGATCCTCTTGAGGAATTTTTCAACAGGTTCGAAAGTTCAGGTAAGATAAGTTTCTCCATATTTAGATGCCCTTTGGAACTATATTCTAATTTTTGAAGGAGATATTTCTCATCTTTTTTTTTTTTGCAAGCAAAAGAACTAAACTCTTTTTTATGAAAACCATTGAAGTTTTTTGACTGATTATTCTTTAAAATTAATTGCACTGTTCAATAGTTCTTAAAAAATTATAGCTCATCAACAATATTAAATAAACATATACATTTATCAATTAAATATGAATACATTAAAATGCTTGGGATTTTGACCATTGTATTCTAGACAGTGTATAAATATTAATATTTTAGTAAAAATTATAATACTACTCAAAAATAATGTTGCAAACATAGGTGTCAACCTTCTTTTTATATTGTTTTCCTTGGTTAAATTTTCTAAATACACCTAAGGACAATTATTGGTTTTAGGTTTGGTGTTTTTTGTTTTGGTATTGGTTCTTTGGAGTGGTAATCACAAAAACTGTATTAGCATTTGTTGATGTTCATTGAATACTTATAATAGGCCAGGCAACTGTTGAGTGTATAACATACATCATTTCACTTAAATCTCTAAGTGCTGTATGAATGATGAACAACAAGTACTTCCATTTCAGGGGCAAGAATCTGAAATTGGGTCCAAGGTAATATGGATTAACTGCTTGGTCTAGGTTCATATAGTCTATTTGGATCCCATTTTATAGTTATGTGATGTCATATATTTGATGCGATCCTTTTTGTTCTACAGAAGAATCAACATGCACAAATGTCAGGCAGTCAGCTAGTTCTACTGTTACCACATCCCATGTTCTTTCCAATACTACAAAAGGTCTGAAGAAATTTTTGTTGTTGTTACTTTTAGCTGCATAGTGAAATGTATCTGAATGTTTACCAAAATCAGGAAATAACCGGAAGATTCACAATTTTTTAATGATTGCTTATTTCAGTCCCTTTTTTCAACATTTAAATATATATTTATTCATATACATTTTGTGTATGTATACATCAAATATGTGAAAAATGAATGTCTATCAGGTTCTCCCTGCTCTGAGTTTTTGGCACAGGAAGAGGGAACTGGTTGAAATGGAATTGGTTTAATCTCCAGAAGCTATTGTCATCTCCTCTATCATGTTTAAATTTTTTATTTATTTCAAGAGAGAGTGAGTGAGTGCAAGCAGGGTAGGCAGAGAGAGAGGGAGGAAGAGAATCTCAAGTAGGCTCTGCTAGAGCAGAGCCTGATGCAGGGCTCAATCCCACACACTGTGACATCATGACCTGAGCTCAACTCAAGAGTTGGATGCTTAACTGACTGAGCCATCAAGCCAACCGACTGCCCCCTCCTCCTCTCTTCAATCACTGGGTTCACCAAGCCATGTAAATCAGTCACTTTCAATCACATTGGAGTGTGTGGTGGTTATCTGGCTTTGTCTCAGGCCATATGTCACCATCCTAACATAACTTCATATTGTTATTGGATCTTTCCTACATTATTCCACATTACTTTTTAGGCGAGGATCTAAATTATTTGCCACCTTTACTTCTTTTAAGAAACATTTCATCATCAGTCATTACTATCTATAATATGCTTATAAAATACAGTATTATTGGAAAAGGAAGTCACAAGTTTTTATTGAATATTTATATTTTCTGTAATAGCAATGGAGATAAGAGCAAACAGTATCAAATTGGGTCAAATATACTCAATGCAGTTTTTGTATATATGAGTAAAAATGAAGGTGTAGACTATAGTTCTATTTAGATATTGACAAATAGGCACTGTTAGAATGCTATTTTAAAGAATACATTAGTAAGAACACTTATATCACAATTAAACAACCTTCACTGTGAATCCTAAGACCAGCTCTTATTTGGGTAAGTTAATTGATCCAGCTGACCTTACTTTTCTTATGAACAAAATGAAGGTAATTATATCAACAACCATTTTGTTTTGTTTTGTTTTGTTTTGTTATATTGTGTGTCCTTATAGTAGGGTCTCATACATAGTAACTAATTTTACTAAAGTGAAGAAATAGGTTCATTTCCCTTTGGAGTAAGTAAAACTCTGATATGCTGCCTGTAAATTTGTTTTTTCTGAGTGTATATTTTCTTCTGTGTTAGAAAATTCAGATATCAAAATATCTAATACTATTTAAAGTTATTATTTACTGTCTTGTCCAAGATGGAAGCCTTCCTACCCCTATTTTATCTAGGTGTTTTTTCTTCCTCTCTCAGAACTATAACATTTCAATGTATGGAAGATTCTTTTGGTACAACCTGATTATAATCTCCAGCATACCTGGAGCTCCATAAGTGAATGGCTTGAGTAGAAGATATTTAGTTCTCAAAATGACCTTAATTTGAGTACAATGAGAAGGAATATCTTCAAAGATACAAGATGACTGTCCATACTGCAGAGGTAGTGAGCTACTCTGTCATAGCCTGAAATGTCAAAGTCTTTCATTATAGTAAAGAAGATTAATATAAAAGAAGGTCATATGCCAACATTCCAGTTGATGAGAATATATGATCTGTATTAATCTAAAAAATTGAAATTTTGGTACCTTATAAATTTCTCCTGCTATAAGGGTATAATCATTTAACATATTAAATACTGATAGGGTAAGACAATACTTAAAATGTAAATTATGGTGTATAGATTATTTAATATTTTTAGAATTACGTAAGAGAAAGACATAAGTGAAGAATCAGGTTTCTCACATCAACTTGGTTAACTTAAATATCTAAAGTGTCAGAAAGACTCCGAAATAAATAAAAGCATTAAACAGATAACTTTTTTTTCCCCCTCAGGCATGAGGGTGAGCCATCTTGGAAGCAGCTCCTCCAGCCCCAGTCAAGCTTTCAGATAATGTCTCAGCTGTGACTGGAACTACTTGAGCCAAAACCACCCAGTAAAGCCACACCTGTATTTTAAACCCTCAGACACTGTTTTAGATAATAATAGTTTTTCATTTTAAGCTGTGAAATTTGGGGATAATTTGATCTGTAACAGAAGATAACTAATATACTTTTCTAAATTGCCTTAGTGGCTTTTGTCGAAACTTTTATTTCAATAATTGTAATGATTTAACTTTGGCATAAGCGTGTGAGCTTTCCCTTATTTTATTGCAGGCTAACACAACCCTGACAAATAGTACATTTTGATACTGGAATTTTGGATTGAACATGTTTTATTAGGTTCTGAGAAAGGAGATACCTGGCTAACCTGGTGATGATGATGAGTGTTTTACTGGAATTACAGCGACTCTCTTCAGAGGTGTGTTGGAAATGGTTTTCAGGACAAATGATTACCAAGTTTAGATAGCGAATGTTGAAACTGAGTGTCAAAAATTGTCGAATATTTGAGTTTTATACACCACTTAAAGAATAAATCGCAAAAATTATATTATTCTAGCAAAATAATAACTGTTTATTGTTTTAAGAATAAAAATTTGGGGTCTTGTATTATGTACTGTCTTCCTTGATATTTGGGTGTACCATAAAAATATAAATCTATAAAGATTTAAAATAAGCATCATTTCCAGACACTTTTCATGCAGCAAAGCCATCTGGACAATTTTCATCTTTTTTTTTTTAAATTTTTTTTTCAACGCTTTTTTATTTATTTTTTGGGACAGAGAGAGACAGAGCATGAACGGGGGAGGGACAGAGAGAGAGGGAGACACAGAATCGGAAACAGGCTCCAGGCTCCGAGCCATCAGCCCAGGGCCTGACGCGGGGCTCGAACTCACAGGCCGTGAGATCGTGACCTGGCTGAAGTCGGACGCTTAACCGACTGCGCCACCCAGGCGCCCCAGGACAATTTTCATCTTTTAAAACTTAGTCCAAAACAGAAAAAAAAAATGCCAGCATGTCATGACTTATATACTCTTTAATATTATTTGGTATTTATTTTCAGAACTGTTAGCACCTAAATTTACTTTTTTAACCTCATAAATAAAATATACACTATAATCACCATCAAATACACAAAGGCAATTAATTCATTTTAGAGCTACAGTGAAAATGCCGCATTTTGCTCCATATATGTAGCAACAATACAATGTTCATTCTTTATTAAAGTTCAAAGTTGAATCAAAGCAATGCTGCTATTTTGTAGAATAGAAAAAGCACTGACCTTGGAATTCTAATTCTAGCACTGACCTCCATGACTCTTCTTCCACATATTAGCAAAGTGACCTTGAATATGTCACTTAAACTTTATAAGTCCTGGTTTCCTTCTCTGTAAAAGAGGGATAATAACCAGATTATTGGAAAGGTCAAAATATATACAGGATAGTGAAGCACTGTCAAAAGCAAAACAGTACTGTTATAGTTGTTATTACTATTATTATTATTATTATTATTATAGCTCTTCTTTTGTTTATTTTTACATGTTTTTAATAAAAAAGCAATGCAATTTAAAGTAACTACTGACATGTCACTAGAGGTGATTAAAAGCTATTAATGAGAATAGATAAAGTGATAATTCATGATGTTAACATTGATTCTAGTTGATTTTGGGCCTGTGAAAAGTTTAAGAGAGCATTTAAGGTTACCTGAGAAAACAGGCATTTGATTATTATATAATATAAAATGTTTTATTCATGTTATTTGAGCAATGTTGAACAAGTTAAAAGTGACATTTAAACCAGAGTGGAGGAGTTAAGTGTGAATAAAACTTGTATTTGTCAAAATAGGTACCTGGTATTCCTACAGACTTTATGGATAAAAATAATTTATAAAGTTTATTCACATTAGATGTGTTTTTCTTCATGTAGGTCCCTATGTTTTAAAGGGTATTACAATAACAATTTTGTACCACATTAATTTGGTATTAATAGTGTATTAAGATGAAAGTGTTGAAATATTGGAAGTACTCCATTCCTGAGAGACTATAGTTATTAGGAAAAATAGTGAAAAAATAAAGAGATCCCATTTAAATTTAGTGACATATAGACAGGTAACCAGCATTATAGAGAATAGGATGAATTGCATAAAATCACAATTACTGTAACCTTTCTTAAATTTGGCTCAAAACCCTAAATATTTTAACAGATTATAAATCTAAAGTCATAAACAGAAAACAAATTTCCGATTTGGAAATAAGATTGGTAAAAGATATTTTCGAAAATGCTTCTTTTTCTTTTTTTTCTTTTTTTATTTTTTTTATTTTTTAATATATGAAATTTACTGTCAAATTGGTTTCCATACAACACCCAGTGCTCATCCCAAAAGGTGCCCTCCTCAATACCCATCACCCACCCTGCCCTCCCTCCCACCCACCATCAACCCTCAGTTTGTTCTCAGTTTTTAACAGTCTCTTATGCTTTGGCTCTCTCCCACTCTAACCTCTTTTTTTTTTTTTTTTCCCTTCCCCTCCCCCATGGGTTTCTGTTACGTTTCTCAGGATCCACATAAGAGTGAAACCATATGGTATCTGTCTTTCTCTGTATGGCTTATTTCACTTAGCATCACACTCTCCAGTTCCATCCACGCTGCTACAAAACGCCATATTTCATTTTTTCTCATTGCCACGTAGTATTCCATTGTGTATATAAACCACAATTTCTTTATCCATTCATCAGTTGATGGACATTTAGGCTCTTTCCATAATTTGGCTATTGTTGAGAGTGCTGCTATAAACATTGGGGTACAAGTGCCCCTATGCATCAGTACTCCTGTATCCCTTGGATAAATTCCTAGCAGTGCTATTGCTGGGTCATAGGGTAGGTCTATTTTTAATTTTCTGAGGAACCTCCACACTGCTTTCCAGAGCGGCTGCACCAATTTGCATTCCCACCAACAGTGCAAGAGGGTTCCCGTCTCTCCACATCCTCTCCAGCATCTATAGTCACCTGATTTCTTCATTTTGGCCACTCTGACTGGCGTGAGGTGGTATCTGAGTGTGGTTTTGATTTGTATTTCCCTGATGAGGAGCGACGTTGAACATCTTTTCATGTGCCTGTTGGCCATCCGGATGTCTTCTTTAGAGAAGTGTCTATTCATGTTTTCTGCCCATTTCTTCACTGGGTTATTTGTTTTTCGGGTGTGGAGTTTGATGAGCTCTTTATAGATTTTGGATACTAGCCCTTTGTCCGATGTGTCATTTGCAAATATCTTTTCCCATTCCGTTGGTTGCCTTTTAGTTTTGTTGGTTGTTTCCTTTGCTGCGCAGAAGCTTTTTATCTTCATAAGGTCCCAGTAATTCACTTTTGCTTTTAATTCCCTTGCCTTTGGGGATGTGCCGAGTAAGAGATTGCTACGGCTGAGGTCAGAGAGGTCTTTTCCTGCTTTCTCCTCTAAGGTTTTGATGGTTTCCTGTCTCACATTCAGGTCCTTTATCCATTTTGAGTTTATTTTTGTGAATGGTGTGAGAAAGTGGTCTAGTTTCAACCTTCTGCATGTTGCTGTCCAGTTCTCCCAGCACCATTTGTTAAAGAGACTGTCTTTTTTCCATTGGATGTTCTTTCCTGCTTTGTCAAAAATGAGTTGGCCATACGTTTGTGGGTCTAGTTCTGGGGTTTCTATTCGATTCCATTGGTCTATGTGTCTGTTTTTATGCCAATACCATGCTGTCTTGATGATGACAGCTTTGTAGTAGAGGCTAAAGTCTGGGATTGTGATGCCTCCTGCTTTGGTCTTCTTCTTCAAAATTACTTTAGCTATTCGGGGCCTTTTGTGGTTCCATATGAATTTTAGGATTGCTTGTTCTAGTTTCGAGAAGAATGCTGGTGCAATTTTGATTGGGATTGCATTGAATGTGTAGATAGCTTTGGGTAGTATTGACATTTTGACAATATTTATTCTTCCAATCCATGAGCAGGGAATGTCTTTCCATTTCTTTATATCTTCTTCAATTACCTGCATAAGCTTTCTCTAGTTTTCAGCATACAGATCTTTTACATCTTTGGTTAGATTTATTCCTAGGTATTTTATGCTTCTTGGTGCAATTGTGAATGGGATCAGTTTCTTGATTTGTCTTTCTGTTGCTTCATTGTTAGTGTATAAGAATGCACCTGATTTCTGTACATTGATTTTGTATCCTGCAACTTTGCTGAATTCATGTATCAGTTCTAGCAGACTTTTGGTGGAGTGTATTGGATTTTCCATGTATAATATCATGTCATCTGCAAAAAGCGAAAGCTTGACTTCATCTTTGCCAATTTTGATGCCTTTGATTTCCTTTTGTTGTCTGATTGCTGATGCTAGAACTTCCAGCACTATATTAAACAACAGCGGTGAGAGTGGGCATCCCCGTCGTGTTCCTGATCTCAGGGAAAAAGCTCTCAGTTTTTCCCCATTGGGGATGATGTTAGCTGTGGGCTTTTCATAAATGGCTTTTATGATCTCTAAGTATGTTCCTTCTATCCCGACTTTCTCAAGGGTTTTTATTAAGAAAGGGTGCTGGATTTTGTCAAAGGCCTTTTCTGCATCGATTGACAGGATCATATGGTTCTTCTCTTTTTTTTTGTTAATGTGATGTATCACGTTGATCGATTTGCGAATGTTGAACCAGCCCTGCATCCCAGGAATGAATCCCACTTGATCATGGTGAATAATTCTTTTTATATGCTGTTGAATTCGATTTGCTAGTATCTTATTGAGAATTTTTGCATCCATATTCATCAGAGATATTGGCCTGTAGTTCTCTTTTTTTACTGGGTCTCTGTCTGGTTTAGGAATCAAAGTAATACTGGCTTCATAGAATGAGTCTGGAAGTTTTCCTTCCCTTTCTATTTCTTGGAATAGCTTAAGAAGGATAGGTATTATCTCTGCTTTAAACGTCTGGTAGAACTCCCCTGGGAAGCCATCTGGTCCTGGACTCTTATTTGTTGGGAGATTTTTGATAACCGATTCAATTTCTTCGCTGGTTATGGGTCTGTTCAAGCTTTCTATTTCCTCCTGATTGAGTTTTGGAAGAGTGTGGGTGTTTAGGAATTTGTCCATTTCTTCAAGGTTGTCCAATTTGTTGGCATATAATTTTTCATAGTATTCCCTGATAATTGTTTGTATCTCTGAGGGATTGGTTGTAATAATTCCATTTTCATTCATGATTTTATCTATTTGGGTCATCTCCCTTTTCTTTTTGAGAAGCCTGGCTAGAGGTTTGTCAATTTTGTTTATTTTTTCAAAAAACCAACTCTTGGTTTCGTTGATCTGCTCTACAGTTTTTTTAGATTCTATATTGTTTATTTCTGCTCTGATCTTTATTATTTCTCTTCTTCTGCTGTTTTTAGGCTGCCTTTGCTGTTCTGCTTCTATTTCCTTTAGGTGTGCTGTTAGATTTTGTATTTGGGATTTTTCTTGTTTCTTGAGATAGGCCTCGATTGCAATGTATTTTCCTCTCAGGACTGCCTTCGCTGCGTCCCAAAGCGTTTGGATTGTTGTATTTTCATTTTCGTTTGTTTCCATATATTTTTTAATTTCTTCTCTAATTGCCTGGTTGACCCATTCATTCGTTAGTAGGGTGTTCTTTAACCTCCATGCTTTTGGAGGTTTTCCAGACTTTTTCCTGTGGTTGATTTCAAGCTTCATAGCATTGTGGTCTGAAAGTATGCATGGTATAATTTCAATTCTTGTAAACTTATGAAGGGCTGTTTTGTGACCCAGTATATGATCTATCTTGGAGAATGTTCCATGTGCACTCGAGAAGAAAGTATATTCTGTTGCTTTGGGATGCAGAGTTCTAAATATATCTGTCAAGTCCATCTGATCCAATGTATCATTCAGGGCCCTTGTTTCTTTATTGACTGTGTGTCTAGATGATCTATCCATTTCTGTAAGTGGGGTGTTAAAGTCCCCTGCAATGACCACATTCTTATCAATAAGGTTGCTTATGTTTATGAGTAACTGTTTTATATATCTGGGGGCTCCGGTATTTGGCGCATAGACATTTATAATTGTTAGCTCTTCCTGATGGATAGACCCTGTAATTATTATATAATGCCCTTCTTCATCTCTTGTTACAGCCTTTAATTTAAAGTCTAGTTTGTCTGATATAAGTATGGCTACTCCAGCTTTCTTTTGGCTTCCAGTAGCATGATAAATAGTTCTCCATCCCCTCACTCTCAATCTAAAGGTGTCCTCAGATCTCAAATGAGTCTCTTGTAGACAGCAAATAGATGGGTCTTGTTTTTTTTATCCATTCTGATACCCTATGTCTTTTGGTTGGCGCATTTAATCCATTTACATTCAGTGTTATTATAGAAAGATACAGGTTTAGAGTCATTGTGATGTCTGTATGTTTTATGCTTGTAGTGATGACTCTGGTACTTTGTCTCACAGGATCCCCCTTAGGATCTCTTGTAGGGCTGGTTTAGTGGTGACAAATTCCTTCAGTTTTTGTTTGTTTGGGAAGACCTTTATCTCTCCTTCTATTCTAAATGACAGACTTGCTGGATAAAGGATTCTCGGCTGCATATTTTTTCTGTTTAGCACACTGAAGATATCGTGCCAAGCCTTTCTGGCCTGCCAAGTTTCAAAGGAGAGATCAGTCACGAGTCTTATAGGTCTCCCTTTATATGTGAGGGCACGTTTATCCCTTGCTGCTTTCAGAATTTTCTCTTTATCCTTGTATTTTGCCAGTTTCACTATGATATGTCGTGCAGAAGATCGATTCAAGTTACGTCTGAAGGGAGTTCTCTGTGCCTCTTGGATTTCAATGCCTTTTTCCTTCCCCAGTTCAGGGAAGTTCTCAGCTATAATTTCTTCAAGTACCCCTTCAGCACCTTTCCCTCTCTCTTCCTCCTCTGGGATACCAATTATGCGTATATTATTTCTTTTTAGTGTATCACTTAGTTCTCTAATTTTCCCCTCATACTCCTGGATTTTTTTATCTCTTTCTTTCAGCTTCCTCTTTCTCCATAACTTTATCTTCTAGTTCACCTATTCTCTCCTCTGCCTCTTCAATCCGAGCCGTCGTGGTTTCCATTTTGTTTTGCATTTCGTTTAAAGCGTTTTTCAGCTCCTCGTGACTGTTCCTTAGTCCCTTGATCTCTGTAGCAAGAGATTCTCTGCTGTCCTGTATACTGTTTTCAAGCCCAGCGATTAATTTTATGACTATTATTCTAAATTCACTTTCTGTTATATTATTTAAATCCTTTTTGATCAGTTCATTAGCTGTTGTTATTTCCTGGAGATTCTTCTGAGGGGAATTCTTCCGTTTGGTCATTTTGGATAGTCCCTGGAGTGGTGAGGACCTGCAGGGCACTTCCCCCCTGCTGTGGTGTATAACTGGAGTTGGTGGGCGGGGCCGCAGTCCGACCTGATGTCTGCCCCAGCCCACCGCTGGGGCCACAGTCAGACTGGTGTGTGCCTTCTCTTCCCCTCTCCTAGGGGCGGGATTCACTGTGGGGTGGTGTGGCCCGTCTGGTCTACTTGCACACTGCCAGGCTTGTGGTGCTGGGGAGCTGGCGTATTAGCTGGGGTGGGTAGGCAAGGTGCACGGGGCGGGAGGGGCAGGCTTAGCTCACTTCTCCTTAGGTGATCCACTTCAGGAGGGGCCCCGTGGCAGCGGGAGGGAGTCAGATCCATTGCCGGAGGTTTGGCTCCGCAGAAGCACAGAGTTGGGTGTTTGCGCGGAGCGAGCAAGTTCCCTGGCAGGAACTGGTTCTCTTTGGGATTTTGGCTGGGGGATGGGCGGGGGAGATGGCGCTGGCGAGCGCCTTTGTTCCCCACCAAGCTGAGCTCTGCCGTCCGGGGGCTCAGCAGCTCTCCCTCCCTTTGTCCTCCAGCCTTCCCGCTTTCTGAGCAGAGCTGTTAACTTATGACCTCCCAGACGCTAAGTCGCGCTTGCTGTCGGAACACAGTCCGTCTGGCCCCTCCGCTTTTGCCAGCCCGACTCGGGGGCTCCGCTTGGCCGGCGAGCCGCCCCTCCGCCCCGGCTCCCTCCCGCCAGTCTGTGGAGCGCGCACCGCCTCGCCGCCCTTCCTACCCTTTTCCGTGGGCCTCTTGTCTGCGCTTGGCTCCGGAGACTCCGTTCTGCTAATCCTCTGGCGGTTTTCTGGGTTCTTTAGGCAGGTGTAGGTGGAATCTAAGTGATCAGCAGGACGCGCGGTGAGCCCAGCGTCCTCCTACGCCGCCATCTTCCCGAAAATGCTTCTTTTTCAAAGTATTATTTAAAGTGTAACATGCTTCTGGAATTTTTATTTATATAGATTTTCTTCCTAGTCGTTTTGCTTCAGGTTAGTGAAGTTGAAAGATTTACTTTGCTAAATTCTAAAACAAAAACATCTCAGAGGAAATTTAGATGTCTGGGTTAGATGGACTGATACAGGAGTCAATAATTCTATGTCCCAAAGTGAATTCTACTTTAAAATCCTTACAATTTTAGTTGTTAAAAAAAATAGTTCAAAGATTCTGTGTTAGAATAAAAATTTGTATTTTTTTTGTCCATGCAAAGTTCGACTTATTTGCATCTATGTATCTTTGACAAATAGTTTTCTTTTCTTTTTATTTCTTTTTTGTTTTGCAAAGTGATATTTCCTTTCTCATCGTCAATAAATATTTATTGGTATTTGGTGAGTATATTGATAGGGTAAATATGAATGATATCATAAACAATGAGTCCTTTCCCTTGGCAATAATTGGCTATGAAATTGAATTTAATATGCACACTTACCTTGAGTCATCCTTGTGTGGTTAGAAATCTGTTGCTCTATAATGGAGAAGCAGCGAATGCAACACAAATGCACTACAAATATATATTTTTCTTCTGTTGTGAAGATTTTAGCAAATCAAAAAAAAGATACCATTTCTTAAATGTGGTGCCATTGATGTAGATTTATAAAATATATATTTAAATATTCTTTGCCATTTAAATATATTGATTGGGCAAATTACCTAACCTCTTATTTTCATCATCTGCAAAATAAGACTAGTAACTACCTTGCAGGTCTTTGCAGAGACTATATATAATATATATAATATAGCTATATATAATATAGATATATAATTCTTCATGAAAAATGCAAAATAAGAAGCAAAACCAACCCAACATAGATAAAATCCATCTGTTCTGACACCTTGATATAATTTGTTTTTCTTCACACTAACTCTAGCAAAAGATTAAAGAAATGAATATAACTAGAGAAAACTATGTTGAGCTACCTTAGAACAAACTGAAATAAGGACCCTCAGTTTTCCACTATTCAACATAAAATACTTGTGAACTAAGCAACAACAAAGCAGCTTTCACTCATCTCCCTTGTCTATGGAGTCTCTTCACTGTGTTTAGTGGTTAATCCAAGCTTCTGCGTTCAAAACAGCACATATGTTTCCCCCATAGTCCCTTGAATTCTCTTTTCCAAGGTTTGGTTCATAGAGGGAAATGGGGGAAGCAGGGTAAGCAGGTTTACCTTTTTAAGTAGTAAGCTAAGCTTCAAGGATTCTCTCTTTAGACCATTAACACAACTGCACTCTGCATTTGAAACAGATGGAAATCAGGTTGTTTGCATCCAAACAGTGTTACAGATAATAGTGTTGACAAAGAATGAAGTTATTGCATTGTGGAGGATACTTGAATTCACACTGAACTAATTCTTGCAGGATGGCATACTGACAGTGAACATTAGGCAGTAAAATCTTGACTCTTATCAGTCGAAAGGTACATTTTATTTCAAATAATCTCAATGTTTCATGTGTAAAGTGGCTTGAGTTTTGTGAAGATACAATGGAATTAGATGAGAGTCCCCTAGTCCACCCTGAAGAATGAGAACTACAGTTTACAGTTTACAAGTCAACCTTGTATTAAGTAAACTATAATAGATGAATAGAGGTACAGTGGCTTCTTATATCACTATCTCTTTTTTCCTACCAGAGAACTCATGTAATATGTAATTTAGGTGCTAAGGACATAGCCTTCTTTTTTCCAGCTCACCATTGTGTCCCTTGTTTCTCCTTCCCCATGTAATCTGTAGTGGGCTGCTTGGTTCTTGTTTCAGTATCATTACTGAACAGAGCACATTAACATTCAAAGCCTTTACTAATTGATTTCTCTGGACATTTTGGCCACCTTTCAACTGGTGTAGCTGAGTAGTGCTGCAGATTTCAGACTATAACCTAAGCTTTATCAATCTTTGTTTTCTTTAATAAACCACAGTCTCTTCTGGAGTGATCTTTTTTTTTTTTTCCTTTACCAGCTGATTCATAATTTTATTTTAATTTTATTATTTATTTTATTTTTAATTGAAGTATAGTTGACATACAATGTTACATTAATTTCAGGTGTACAAGGTAGTGATTTAACAAGTTTATACTTGATGCTATGCTCACCGAAGTGTAGCTACCATCTCTCACCATACATCGTTATGACAATACCATTGACTGTATTCCTTATGCTGTAACTTCGTTCTCATGACTTGTCTATTCCATACTGGAAACCTGTCCCTCCTACCTTCCTTGACCCATTTTTCCATCTTCCCACTCCCTCCCCTCTGACAACCATCAATTAATGTCATTTAACATAAAACCCTCTAGGTCTATCCAAGTTGCCACATGTGGCAAGATCTTATTTTTTATGACTGAGTAGTATTCCTGTGTGTGTGCGTGTGTGCGTGTGTGTGTGAGAGAGTGTGTGTGTAAAACACATCTTGTTTATCCATTCATCTATCAATGGACAGTTAGGGTGCTTCCTGGAATGATCTTTTGATTTGCTATAGCAACATATTTGACATTTAAGAAAACTCTTTGCTTCAAGTTATATTACAAAGCTGCAGCAATCAAAACACTATGATACTGACACACAAATAGGCACATAGAACAAAGGAATACAAAACCCAGAAAAAAACCTAAAGTTATATGTTCAATTAGTTTTTGACAAAGGAGGAGAGAATGTGAAAAAGACAGTGTCTCCAACAATTGGTATTGAGAAAACTGTATAGCTACTGGCAATGAAATGGGATCATTTCCTTACACTATACACAAAAATGAACTCAAAATGCATTAAGTAACTAAATGTGAGACCTAAAACAATAAAAATCCTAGAAGAAAGCTCAGGTAGCAATTTCTCTGACATCGGCCACTGCAACATTTTTCTGGATATGTTTCCTGAAGCAAAGGAAATAAAAGCAAAAATAAACTATTGGGACTACATCAAAATAAAAAGCCTCTGCACAGCAAAGGAATCAATCAACAAAACTAAAAGGCAACCTATGGAATGGGAGAAGATACTTGCAAATGTCATATCCAATAGAGGATTACTATCCAAAATATATAAAGAACTTAAAAACTCAACACCTAAAAAACAAATAATCCAGTTAAAAATGGGCAGAAGATATGAACAGACATTTCTCCAAAGAAGACATCCAGATGGCCAACAGGCACATGAAAAGATGCTCAACATCACTCATCCTCAGGGAAATGCAAATCAAAACTATAATATCATGTCACACCTGTCAGAATGGTTAAAATCAACAACACAAGAAACAGCAGGTGGTGGTGAGGATGTGGAGAAAAAGGAACACTTGTGCACTGTTGGTGGAAATGCAAACCGGTGCAGCCACTGTGGAAAACAGTATGGAGTTTCCTCAAAATTTTAAAAATAGAAGTACCCTATGATCTGGTAATAGCACTACTGGGTATTTGTCCTCAAAATACAAAAGCATTAATTCAAAGGGACACATATGCCCCCCCCCATGTTTATTGCACATTTTTACAACTGCCAAATTATGGAAAAAGCCAAAGTGTCCCTTGATCGATAATATATATATTTCATATATATATATATATATATATATATATATATATGTGTGTGTGTGTGTGTGTGTATACATTGATAATATATATTCCATATATATATAATATATATATATATATATATATATATATATATATATATACATATATTATATATATACATATATGCACCCATATACGTACACACACTGCATCTTTATCCATTGATAAATGGTTGGATAATGGAATATACATATAATGGAATATTATTCAACCAAAAAATAATGAAATCTTGCTATTTGCAACAACAGGGATGGAGCTTGAGAGTATAATGCTAAGCAACATAAGTCAGTCAGGGAAAGACAAATACAATATGGTTTCAATCACATGTGGAATTTAAGAAAAAAAAAGGGGGGGGAAGAGGGAGACAAACGAAGAAACAGACTTTTAATTTCCAGAACAAACGGGAAATGGGAATTGGAAGGGGGGATGGGTGAAATAAGTGATGGGAATTAAAGAGTACACTTATCATATATAGAATTATTGAATCACTATATTGTACACCTGAAACTAATATAACACTGTATGTTAACAATACTCAAATTAAAATTAAAAAATTTAATATCAAAAAAGGTCTTTGTTGCACATAGTATGATCCATTCAATTAATATTGTTGAAAACCTATTATATGCGATCATAGTAGACAAGGAAACGAACCAAAAAAAAAAAAAAAGCCCTCTTGGAGTTTCTGTTCTAATGGGGAATAGACAATAAGCAAATAAGTAAAAAATATATGCAGGTGGCAATGAAACAATTAAGAGCAGTAAAGCAAAGAGATGCAAAGTGGAATCTGCAAATAGAGTGGTCAAAGATGGAAAGTAGAAATGCAAATAGTGTGGTCAGGGATGACCTCACCACTAAAGGTATGCTTATACAAAAATCTGAAGGAGCCATAAAGCCAGGTAAATACCTGAGGATAAACATGTGAGGTAGAAGAATATAGTATGGGCAAAAGATCAGAGGTGAGAGCATGCTTGATATTCCAGAGTAATCGTGAAAGAAGATCAGTATTGCTAACATATAGTGTTCAAGAAGAAATGTAAAAGGAGATAAAATTTGCAGAATGCATATAAATCTAAAATTTTTAATCGCCTTATTTTCTTTCATCCTAAGAGGAAAGGAGTGGAAGGAATATGTTCTATCTTAT
Organism: Neofelis nebulosa; assembly: GCF_028018385.1. NCBI lineage: Eukaryota > Metazoa > Chordata > Mammalia > Carnivora > Felidae > Neofelis > Neofelis nebulosa. Next base: position 58,866,954 of record NC_080793.1, read on the forward strand.
AACCATGGGCATGAGAACAGGAAATCAGAGAAAATGGAATCAGGTAAGTGAGAAAAAAGTCAAATTAAGAACTTAGTTTTAGACCCTAGTTAAGCATACATTCATCTATTACTATAAAATGCACCATTAGCTGAGCTCTAGTTGAATGGAGATACGGCAGACCAAAAATTTATTAACAAGTTATTATTTTTTTTACCTGATACAGCTACCCATCAGTGGTAAACTACATTTCCCTGATTTTATCTAATTTTATAAATGGGGGTTTGTGGCAGCTGAGAAACAAACACAGCTGTTTCAGTGGCTTTTGCTTAATGTTTAAATTATTTAAAAATAAAATGCTTGAGTTATGATTTTTTTGTAGAATGATCATCATTGACATTTGCATAGTATTTTATAAAAAGAATGTTCATTTGCACATTGTTTTTTAATCTTCAAAAAGTCCCTGTGAAGAGGCATAAGGATTTGACTGTCTTCATTTAACAGAAGAGTCAAGCAACTGGTTCACTGCCACTGAGCTGCAATGACCTCGGCAGAACCAGATCCAGACAAATATTAGACTGTGTTCCTTAAGCATATACCTGAACCACTTATTTCACTATCTTTATATTGTATGTCTTTCTGATAATCACAATGCTTAATATAAGGTCTTCATTAGCTGTTTGGCCTTATTTCACAAAATTTATTTCCAAATATACCCAATAAAGTTATAAATGTAAAATGACAGTTTACTTTGGCTTTGTTAACCATTCACAACAAATATTTCCAAGTTGTGAGTAGTCAAGTAAATTTGTGCTTTGATTTGTTTTTATAAACAAAAGTTAAATAAGTGGCTTTATTAGATAACAATTACTGTGTCAGAGATGTCATTATGTTTCACTGGTCTGAGTTTTATAACCCAAAATTTAAGTGATAAACACATTGTGGATATATTCCACCTGATAAAGCAGTTCACTCAAGTTAGAATTTGGATAGCCTCCTAAAAATGTTTCACAATATATTCAGTTGCTTGAAATATAACCTGGGGTTCTGTCAAATGTATCTTATGTAAGAGCTGATGGGAAGATGTAAATTTTGCATTTTATTTTGCTCTTGCTTGCTTCCAATAATCCTATCTTCAACAGCATACAAAAGAGCTAGCTGTTTCTGTGTTTTAGAAATATACTAATGAAATGAGGGATCAAGCTAAGTTATGAAAGGATATAAAATTAGTCTTAATCCATGAAAAATTATTTTCTTATGATTTTTTAAAGGTAAAAGAAAATAAGAGGCAAATAGGAACTACCAATTTTTTAAAAAAAAATGTTTATTTATTTATTTTGAGAGAGAGAGAGAGAAAGAGAGGCTGTGAGCAGGGGAGGAGTAGAGAGAGAGAGGGAGAGAGAGAATCCCAACCAGGCTCTGTGCTGTCAGCCGAAACCAAGAATCTGACACTTAACTGACTGAACCACCAAGATGCCCCTGGAACTATCAAATTTAATAGCTAAAGTTAAAAACAAGGTTAGAAAAAAATCCAAGTAAGCAAGCAGCCAAGATTAATTTAAAATAATTTTAATTTGTTTTTCTTATTTTTGAAAAATAATATTTGTTATTTCTGCTTATGAATAGAAAATACCATATCCAGAAAATATATTTGTCTTTATTTGATGAATTTATTTGTGGTTCATACACCATTGCATATGGCACTTTATGTTGTTGATTTTTATAAACTTGTACCCCTAAGATATATAAAATATAGTTCAATAGTTTGTAAACAAAAAAAAAATAAAAGTAATATAAACAATACAACAAAATATATAAAATACCTGGTAACAAATTTAACAAGAAATCAGCAGAAGCTATATGCCAAAAACCACAAAACTTCACAGAAGGGCACAAAGAATACTGGAATAATTGGGAGGATAATCATATCCCTTAAGGAGAGGACCTAATATTTAAAATACATGATTTCTCTAATTCAATTAATTGATATAGTCAATTTGATTTTAATAATATGTCCAAATTATTTGTTACCTCAAGGTGATTCTCATGTTCAGCTGGTAAAATAAATATACAAAAATAGAGAAAAATGTTATTGGGCAACTAACAATATATCTGGAAACAAATTTGGTATTATATCTTTTCTTCACACCATTTAAAATTCAGTTGAATTACGGGGACAAAAAAAAACCTTAAAAGCATAGAAGTACTGGAAGAAAACATAAAGAAACACTTTTTTAATATAGGAGTTGAAAAATCTTTCTAAGAAATGAATGAAACTTGGAAACCACAGTGATAAAGATAAATTTATCAAAAAAACAAAAACAAAAAGACAACACAACTGCAGAACCTCTGTATAGTAAAGATTCTCATAAACAGAGTTGGAGAGTGCATTAGTTCAGATACATCTAGAAGCAAATCCCAAGTCAGAATTGGCAGTGGGGCTTCAGATCTGGATTCAGGAAACAATGTAGAGTGAGCAAAGAAAGGAGATTTTGGTAGGAAGAGTCTTGAACTTTCAGGTTTCACAGTTAAACGATAATCCTTGCTGGTCCGATCGTTCGAGTCCTCAATCCAAAGTCACACATAGAGACCACCTATTCTCACTGGAACTGGCCTGCTTCATATCCCTCCTGCTCAGCCACTGGTAGGAGCAGCTCTATGGGAGTTGGAAAGTGTCTTACGTGAGTGAACCTGGAAGTTGGTCCAGAAAGACAGCGCTGAGGACCATGAATTAATACTGCTCCCCACAGAGGGAGATCCGAGTAGCATATTTTCATTTCCATTCCAAAAGACATGGAAAAAAAAAAAAACTAAATTTGTAAGAATAATGAAACCCAATAGAGAATACAAACCTGATAGAGAAGGGTATGATATGAGCAGACCTATCTACATGTAAACAATACATTCATATCACAAAGCCTGGGAAAATACACTTAACTTTTTTCATCAAAGAAAGAAAAACTCAAGTGACAAACACAAATTTTCACTTATTGGATTAGCAAACCATCAAAGTATTTAAATTTGTCAGTATTATATATGGCATAAGCAATTTTTTTAAATTTTATTTCAATGTTTATTTTATTTTTGAGAGAAAAAGACAGGGCGTGAGCAGGGGAGGGGCAGAGAGAGAAGGAGACACAGAATCCAAAGCAGGCTCCAGGCTCCGAGCTGGCAGCCCAGAGTCCCTCTCAGGGTTCCAATCCATGGACGATGGGATAATCACCTGGGCTGAAGTCGGAAGTTTGACTGAGCCACCCTGGTGCCCCATGGCAATAAGGAATTTTGAAGGAACACTCGGTCATAACTCTAAAACTTAAACTTGCAGTTTGTTTTACTGAACAAGTGAGTCACTTCTGATTTTCTAGTGCAGTGTTACTTATAATGGTGAAAACATTTGAGGTATTCTAAAGGTCCACCATTAAAAGAATGGTTAGGTCAGTCATTGGGTAACTTACTTACTTTGCCTCAATTTGCCCATCAGTGAGGTAGCTATAATTCCTACCTCACAGATTTTTTGGTTTGTGAAGATTTGGACATGACATTTAAAGGGCTCAGAATATGAACCAGTATATAGTATGCACTCAATATTTGATAACACTCATTAACATGGTGGGATATTACATAATTAGAAGGATTAGACAAATAAGCACAAATTACTGAAATGGAAGGAATTCCTGATTTTTATTTGGCTGAAAAAAGCATACTAATATTTTCTGCCAATATAAATATGATATTTTAGTAAAAATAAGACTTAAAGGAGTATGAGTATATGTGCATGTATACAGAAAAATAGCTGAACAGATAGACTATAAAGTGTCAACAGTGATGCATTCCGGAGCATGAGAAGAGGTTAAAGGTGGGAGCTTTCACTATTTATTAAATAAAGTTCTGTATTTCGGTTTGTAGTTTTTAAGGAGCACAAATTGTTTTTTTTTATTTATGAAATTAAGAAAAAATGAATGAAATCAGTAATATTCCAAACAATATAGTACATTAAATTTTAAAAGCATACAGTTAAGGAATAAGCCCAAAGAAAAAATGAGTACTAAAACTAAAAATGTCACTTAAAAATGTGCTAACTGTAGTGCAAGTATCACTTACACATGTTTATTCATCTTTCGGAAGGGAATTTGTATGTTTGGTTCTGATTTGTATTTTCTTGCTCCAAGGTTTAAAATTTTTAGAATCCTGTATCTCTAGGTCACTGTTAGAATGGAAACTGAAAGTCTGATAAGGAATTAGTGATGTAGTTGTAAGTTAAAAGATGAACACAGATTCTGTGACCAAAATTCTTACCAATGGCTTTACCATCTTTCCTATATGTTTTTGTGTGTCTCTGCTTGTGTCTGGCTGACCAATTACAAAATTTTAAAAGATTACTGTAGAATCCAAACAGTCCTTCCCTATCATGGAAAGTACTTCAAGCCATTTGCTTCAAATGTACTAAGCCAATTATAGCTCCTGCCACCTTGATCAATTGCTTGCGTATGTGATTTGAACCGAGACAACAATAATCATCTGGATGGGATAGAGCAATTGAAAGATGGTTCATTTTTTTACCCAAACTTTACCAACAAGACCACTTGCCCAGCATTTTGTAACTGGAAATTGTGGAGGAATCTTTCTAGTTGCTAGGCTTTTAGTGTGTGAATCAGTCCTGAATCTGGCCATATCTCAATGTCTCACAACTTGCCCTGGCATGTGTGGGATATAATTAAACCTATGAAAGAAAAAGGCTGGGGGTGGGCAGAGAATGGGGAGAAACAGGGACAGATATTTTAATGACATCCAAGTTCCCTAATTGTTTCAATGGGAATTTCAATGGAAATTTCTCCTATGTCCCAGCATGTGCTTTGCTAATGAGTCAATACATCTACCCCTTTCATAAACAATTTTGAGTTGTATTTCTCTTCCTTTCAAACAGTCCTGTGTTATGCAAAAATGTGCAAATATGCAAACTTACATATAACTTCAAGGCATTCTTCAGAATCCTTGAAATCTTCATATAACCTAGGATATGAACTACTCTTAGACCCAGGATATGAACCACTCTCATAGAGTGATTAGTAGTGACTGCCTAGTTGTTGTTGTTGTTTTTTGTTTGTTTGTTTGTTTGTTTGTTTGTTTTTGGCTCTGCTAGTTACTATGTTTGTCCAATACAGTAAGAACAAATGTTCTTTATGTCTCCTAACCTCTCCAGTCATAGACTGTTACATTTACCCTTCACCATGACACTTACTTTGAACTGATTAATTTTTAGTCATGTAATACATGTATCCTTAGGTATGCTTTATGTTAGAAACTAGAGTCTCTCTGTATAGTTAGGCATGAACAATGGGGTAAGGGAGGATAAAGTGTTGAGAGTAACACCACTCTAATTCTCTTAGAAGATGGACTGAGCACTGCATGATTACCTGCTTTTTTGGTCAATGTACAATCTACAGGAAAAAAACTATTTAGTCAAGTTGATGTTTTGCCTGATGTTCCCATAAGAAGCAATCATTATTTGCCAACCAAATTTCTCTTTGTCCGGCAGTTGCAATGTCCCAGGAAATCCTAGAAAAGAAAAGACAGACTCTTACTGGTAAGAACTTAAGAACCTCATAAATTTCACTGATCTCATGCATCCAAGGCAGGACAAGGTAACAGCGATGTAAAATACCTTTTTCATCATAATTTGACAGACATACATACAGCATTAAAATAATTTCTTTAATACACCAGAAGAAACTGTCATTAATGCCTATTTTTATTTTAGCAATTAGCTTGGGAGAAGAAAGAGAAGAAATAATTTATTAAACACAACGCAATTCAATATAATTTGCCCTTTCTACACCCAAGTGAATGAGGAATTCTAAAGTTTCCCTATTTGCCCACATGTCTTATTTTCTTTGATTTATAACTATAATGCCTAATTTAAATTTTCATGTACAAATTTTCATATTTATTTTGTTTTTACACATAAATGGCTTTTTTTCCCATTTAATTCCACTATAGTTAACATAGAGGATTGTATTACTTTCAGGTGTACAATATAATGATTCAACAAATCTGTATATTACTTAGTGCTCATCAATTCTAAGTTGGGAAAGGCAATTCAAGTCTTATTAGCAACTGGGAATATTAACCTTAAAGTCAAATTTTTCCTTTTTTTCTTTTCTTTTCTTTCTTTTTATTTTTTTATTATTTTTTTAACATTTATTTATTTTTGAGACAGAGAGAGACAGAGCATGAATGGGGGAGGGTCAGAGAGAGGGAGACACAGAATCTGAAACAGGCTCCAGGCTCTGAGCTTTCAGCACAGAGCCTGACGCGGGGCTGGAACCCACGAACCATGAGATCATGACCTGAGCCGAAGTCGGCCGCTTAACCGACTGAGCCACCCAGGCGCCCCTTTTCTTTCTTTTTAATAATTGACTTGAACGGCATCACTGGATAATTACATTATTGTTCCAAGACTGTTTTCTCATAATAGAAATAATTAATTTAACAACAGATCCTTAAAATTCCTTTTCAGCTTCAAAATATTATTAAGCGATGAGTCAAGGAAGGTAATTGAGCAGGACTAAATGATAATTGCTTCCATGTTTTGTATAAAGAACACACATCAGTTAATCTCCCTTCAAAAGCATAAATGCTCAGGGCACCTGGGTGGCTCAGTCAGCTCAGTTCATGATCTATGGCTCCTGAGTTTCAGCTCTACGTCGAGCCCCATATCAAACCCTGTGCTGACAGCTCAGAGCCTGGAGCCTGCTTCAGATTCTGTGTCTCCCTCTCTCTCTGCCCTCCCCCCAACTCACGCTCTGTCTTTCTCTCTTTCAAAATACAAATAAAAATAAAAAAAAAATTAAGTGTAAATGCTCTCAGCACTTTTATCTTCCTATTACTTTTTAAGTGTAATTGATTACTTCTTCTGGCATAAATTTACCAAGTGACCCTAAGTTAATAGGTCATCACATTTGTGGAATCAAGTTGGTGACTTAGATAGTTCCTTTTCCTCAAAATCTTGTGCCCATTTCTTTATTTCTCTATTTGCTTCCTTAAATTTTAGCCTAATTCATAGTTATCTATAACTATATCCCTATCTATATGTATATCTATATGTATATCTATATCATCTATATCTATATCTGTATGTGTATGCATGTGTGTATATGTAAGTAATAAAATGTGTATATATGTAAGTAATAAAAAGTGTGCATATTGCCTTAATTATAGAAAGACCTTTTACTTCTATTTCTATTTTCTGTGAAGGAGGATTCAAAAAAGAATTACTCTAACTGAAATGGAATGAACTATATTCAATTACTCATAGGTTGTACTTAGTTTTCTAGTCCCTCTTGTCCATTTTCACATTTGATATAGCCTCAAAATAACACCTTGAATTCCATGTGTCAATATATTTTATAGTTTTCTTTTTTATCTTTCTCATATTTATATGTGTAAAGTATAAAGGTATACTTCATCATAGTGCATCTATGTCTTGATATTAAAATACTGAAGATGACTGCAGTATTAGTGATGTATACTTTTGGCTGTAGGCAAAGACCCAATCAACAGTGCCTTAAATTGATGAAGACTTAGTTTTTTCATGAAACAAGAAATTTAGGAGTCTAGTGGTTCAGGACTGGAGAAGTGTCTCAGTGATAACAGCAGGTTACTAGGACTCATTTTTCTTTTTTCCCTGTTATCCATATCTGTGGCTTTCAATCTCATAGGCATCATATTTGGGTTCCCAGCAGAAAGAAGGTAGAAGTTGAGAAGAACAAAGAGAGTATGTCAGCTTAATATTTATAACTTCATCAGTTTGATCTGCTATATTCAATTACCATACACTGGGTGGCTCATAAACAGAATTTTATTTCTCACAGTTTTGGAGGCTGGAAGTCTGAGATCAGGATGCCAGCATGGTTGGGTTCTAATGATAGCCCTCTTCCACATCTCAGCCTGTCAACTTCTTGTTGTATTCTTACTGACAATAAAAAGGTGAGCTAGCTCTCTGGCCTCTTAAACAGGCAAATGCATCCATTCATGAGGGTTTCATCCACATGACCTGATAGCCTCCCACAGGCTCTATCTCCAAATACAATCACATGGGGATTAGATTTAAACATGAATTTTTGGGTGACGCAAGCATTCATTCTTTTTTTTTTTTAATTTTTTTTTCAACATTTTTTATTTATTTTTGGGACAGAGAGAGACAGAGCATGAACGGGGGAGGGGCAGAGAGAGAGGAAGACACAGAATCGGAAACAGGCTCCAGGCTCCGAGCCATCAGCCCAGAGCCTGACGCGGGGCTCGAACTCACGGACCGCGAGATCGTGACCTGGCTGAAGTCGGACGCTTAACCGACTGCGCCACCCAGGCGCCCCATGCATTCATTCTTCACCAGTGTTCTTTCTGCAAGTCTTTCCAGGAAGCCCCACCATATGGTTTTTGCGTCTAATTGGCCAAAATTGTTGCCATGGACATACCTAGCTAAAAGGATGTTAGGAAGATAATCAATTTTATCTGGGTACATTACCCCACCCCCAAGTACCAAGTTAATAATAAAGACAATGAGAATAGGCAATTAGAAGCATATACCACAACACATATTTCCAGTGCCAAGGGAAGTAGAGTATCTTATTCTCAAAGAGGGATTCCAAATGCAAATTGGCTGATCATGAACTGCTGAAAGGGCAGATTCACTCACACTGTTAATTAAGTTTTCGTTTGTGGTTTAACTTTTCTTAATGCACATGATGATGTTCTTCTCCACTCTTTCTTATAGGCTGTGCTTTTTATGCTGAATAAAGAGGACTGGATTTAGAGAAATGGTATATAATATAAAAACAGGCTTAGTTATACGGACTTAAAAAAAAAAAAAGCTTACCACTTTGACCTTTGTTTGCTTTCATAATGGTAGCTGCAGAGTTTGTATACGTTTTTAAAGATTTTGCATGTGAGACTGGTATTTATCCTTACAATACTTGGTGACACATTGAGTTAGTTGTTATTAACCCTGCCCTATAGATGAGGAAGTTGATATTCAGAGAGAGTAAATGACCTGCTCAAGATGATAATCTTTGTTGACCATATACTAGTTGCACAATTTCTTATGAATTTATTTCACAATTCCTTAAGGATTTAAGAATGTCTTAATTGTAAAATTAAGAGTCCTTATTGTAACCAACTAGAAAAGACATGACAGTAATTCAGGCCCATGAACAAAGATAAGAGCTATGCCTTAAGTGACATGGAGGAGAGAGAGGTATGCCACTTATGAAAGGTGAACAAACAGCTATTACTGAGATCTGTTGCTCTTTAGTATTGCATGTGCTATTAAGAATAGTAAGTTGCTACATGAATAGACTGTAAACAATTTAATAATGAATTCCAATAAAAGACTAGGGTAAAAAATCTTGCTATTTTTTAAAGCTTCATGGTTCAACTAGATCTTGATTCCTTTTTTCATTAATAACCCTTGTGATTGGGAAGCAATAATAATAATCATTAAAAGAAGCAAAAACAGGGGTGCCTGGGTGTCTGAGTAGGTTGAGCTGCCGGCTGTTGATTTCAGCTCACGTCATGATCTCAGGGTTCATGAGCCTGCATGAACCTATGCTGTCCTCACAAGCAAAGAGCCAGTTTGGGATTTCTCTCTCCCTCTCTCTTTTCCCTTCCCCCACTTGCACACATGGGCTCACACTTTGCCTTTTTCAAAAACTAAATAAAGAACATTAAAAAATGAAGCAAAAACAAAAACCAAAGAAGAAGCAAACCACCAAAACCACATTTTTTGGGCCCTTGTTATGAATCAGCATAGGAACTTAGGTCTGTTTGATGACAATGTCCTTATTCTTAATTATCATGACAGTCTTAAATGGCAAGACTTACTATTCCAATTTTAGAATAAAGAGGCTGAATGTGGGGGGTGGAGTCTTTTGTCCAAGGCAGAATCGGATTCTACTGCAAATCTATCAAACCTAATCCTCAGACCTCTTTATATTACATTTTGCAGCATCCCTATAATGTTACTTTTTATCACTAATATTCAGCTATCATCATGATGACTATTTCTTCTACCTAGACTCCTTTTATTTTCCCCCAAATCTCTGAGTAGATTGATATTATCTTGTCAACTGAAACATACTCTTGTAGGAGATTACTTGTTTGGGGTTGTCCTCTGTAAACATTTCTATCCCTCTTTGCAAAATTTTATCCCTTTTCATTTAGAGTGTCTTTCCTTGATGTGCTTCTTTCCACATATCTATTGCTGATATGAGAGAAATTAATTCTTTTAAGTTCATTTTCAGCACAGACATGCTTGCCATTGCTTGGGATCGATTCACTCCCCCTCCAAACCCTCCCTCCACCCTCAGTTTGCTTCCATTTATCAAGTAGAAAAGACACATTTTCACCAGACCCTACAGCCCCATAAATTGGAGGTAGAGAGGGAAAGTCAGAGCTGACATACCTCTTGATTTCTGCATAGCCTCTTTTCTCTCCCGATCTCCCATCCTCTTTGTCTTCACCTTTGTGGTCAATTCTCTCTGCTAATGCACAGCTAAATGGGTTTGCCCACCCCAAACATGCCTGATTTCAGAGTTCCCAATATATTCCCTTCAGGACAGTGTTTTCTCAATTTCCTCAGTGAAATTCTTAGAAGACTGAATGTAGGCCATAAGAGGAAGTGCTGCTTTCCCATGGATCAGCTTTCCTCTTTTGGCATAATCAGGTAAGGTCACCCAGAAGGTCATGCACACAGAGTCCCATTAGTGGGAGCTGTTGTTAAGGAGAAATTTCAAAGCAGGGGTGTGGTTTGGGCAGGCACCTGCAAATTTAACTACTTTGAAAACCTAAACCAGAGTAACAATAAAAGATATGATGTCTAGAAAGGGAAGGTGAGCCCTGTAATTCATCCATATATTCCTCACAACAATTCTGTGAGGGAGATTTGATTATTAACATTTTACTGGGAAGGAGGCCAAAGGAAATTTATTATTATCCTGATTTTACATAGAAGGAAATTTTATATGGAAGGAAAACAAAGGAAATATACTGCTCAGAGAAACCAAAGTATTTACTCAGAGAGGAAAGTAGAAAAACAGGGATCTGAATCTAGGCTGTTTGACTCTTGAGTCCACACACAGGGTTCTCATAGGCCATTGTCTTCCACTGCTGTTTTCAAGGAAAGTCATTCTCTCTTACTAAAGTTGCTATTCATTCTCTCCAGAAAAGTGAATCTTACCCTCTCGTACCTTCTGCTGACTCATGTTGAAACAGAAAACACAGGTTTGCCAAATGATAAGGTTTGTTCACTTTATTCAAACTTAAAATATCTGATTCACTATTTAAACATTTTAGTGTTGGCTCTTTGTATGCAAACAATATAATGTGGGAAAGTAAAATCAGGCAGAAAGACAAAGTCTTGTTAATAGCAAGCAAAATTTGTGAAACTATATTCTCAGAGGGCTGAGGTTGATGGTGACTGAAAGCCACTTGAGTCTGATGACTGTTTGGTGGTCTATGTGATACACATTGGTGGTTTCTCTCTTGTTACTCTTGGACAAATGTTCAAGCCACTAAAACCACTTTTGAAATTGGCACTTGTAATAGGAAAAGTCAGTTCCTTATCTTGGGAATGCTCCACCACAGAGAAGAATCATCTCAGAAAATGGGTTTGGAAAGTCCAAAAGGGGAAAAATAACCCACAAACGTTCTTTATGGCAGCGTACCTCTCCTTGTGAGATTTCCATTTCAAGTATAAAATGTTATAATGTAGTGCAATAGAGACTAACTACAAGGAGAAGCAAGCCTCTCTCCTCACCACTTTCCCTCTCCCTCTCTCTCCCTGTTTCAAAAAATTATGATTTTCAAATTAACTACTGTATCTTTAGAACACTGATTCAAAATATCTCATCTTATGATGACTTAAAAAGCTAACAATTAAAATAAATAAAATTTGTTATTTTCATTTATCCTGGTTTTGTTTAGGGAGTGTCTGATAGGAACATATTTTGCAGTTTGAATTCTACTGATTGTGGCTCATCAGAATTAAATTTGAAATCACATAGTCATCAGGTTGATATAAGGAAATAATTTAATCGTTATGCATTCAGTATTTTGCTATGGGCTGTATGATTCTCATTCTGTGCTTAAAAATCATGGATTTTAGTTGAGGAAGTATAGAGTGATCCAGATAGCTACATCATGGGTTTTCATTATTAAATCTCCATAATGCAAATCAAAAGGGTGAAGATATATACTTCTTTATGAGATTTAAGAGGACAAAATATTACAATGTTAAAAGAAAACTACACTTTACAATGTTCAACCATTTATGCACTCACATTGTAAGCTTTTTCTTTTCTACCCTAAAATCTTTTCAATTTGATTTTAATGGGCCACTCAGTTTGATACAAACGTATCTTTTAATTTTTTCAAGGTTTTCCTGGAGCACAATTCTGAATCATTTAACTGAACTTAGAAAACACACTATGCCTACGCAAACATTCAAAGACCACATATTTGAACTTTCTTGAACTATTTTATTTCTGGTACTGTTTTAGTTATCATTTTGTTCCATTCATAAGTGGAAACTTTTTTTTTTCAAAAGAGACACAATGTGCAAAGTGATTCTTTACAAATTTAATTACAGGAGGAAGATTAGAGATATTTAGAAAATATGCAAAGACTTTCTTCAAAATTTAATTTGCAAAGCTTTTCAAACAAGGTGAAACATTAGTTTTGCCATCTTTTACTATTTAATATATGCAGCAGGTAATAGGTACAATGCAAAATAGAGAGGTAATATAAAGCTCCACTCAGAGTATTGTAAAAATTTGCATATTGTAATTACTCTGATTTAGCTTCTTTTGTACATTTTGTATAGATTCTACCAGAATCAAAGGGAGCATTAAAAAAGAAAAAGCACTTACCTACTTTCAGAATGTATTTCAAAGAAATTTTAGAATTATGTATTTCAAATATACTTCTTGTAATGAAAATAAATCATCTTATTTCAGAAAACACAGACATAGAAAATTTAGAAGACTTTAAGGTATTACACAGCATGTTGCCTTTTTCTTTGCATATGTCATGTGTAGTATCCGTATATGTATATCTGTATGTGTATATACACACATGCTTATATCTATCTTTCACATTTTAATTAACATTATAAAGGAAACATGTTTATCTTTAATATTTTTTCAGAAAAAAAATTCCACTGAATAGAAAATTCAGTGTTCTACTGCAATTTTCTGCAGTATGAATTCTGCTATTTCTGTTCCATTTTGCTTTCTCATTCTGATATCATTGTTGACTTCTCTGGTAGCTTTTTACAATTTTTTTTTTTACTATTTCATTCTGTGTTTCTGTCCTCATCAGAAAGGTAATTTTTAATTTTATAGTGTAGTTTATTATCTGCTTCACCTTTCTTTTTTACTGTGGTTTCAAAAGTACATACACTCTTAATTTTACAAAGCATATTGCAAGTGGTTCTAAAATCTGTTTCTATTTTCTATTTTTAAAAAATTGTTTCAAGCAATAACTTCCTCTGCATTGCATTCATTACTTTGCAAAATCTTGTTCACATTCATCTTTGAGAGCACTTTGATGTTTGGGCCCACAAATTTTCTTTGCTTTTATTACACACTAACACTTGCTGCCCCCTGCTGTAAACAGGAGAAACCTTGTTCCTTTGTTTTAACATGTAGCGTGCTGCTTCTCCACGGAACTTTCTATTGCAAGCCATTTTGTTTCCTATACTGCCTTATGGACCAGGCTTACCCTGGAAGTCTGAGGATTTTAGTGAGTTTCTTCCAGAATATTCCCTTTCTTTTCTTTTTTCTTTATTGAAGTTTATTTATTTTGTGTGTGAGAGAGCAAGAGAGAGAGTGAGCACACACACAGCACAAGTGGAGGAGAGGCAGAGACAAAGAGAAGGAGAGAATCTCCATCTCACAGATTGTGAGATCATGACCTGAGCAGAAATCAACAGTGTGATGTTTAACCAACCAAGTCACCCAGGAACCCTCTTGTTTATTTTCTTTGACACTGCTATATTTTGAAAGATCAATGTTGAAATTAGCTAATTAGTTAAAATTATCTTCTTTGTCTGTAATTCTATCAACACAGTTTATAAGCTATGAATGTCTTTTAGTGTTTGGTCATTGAGAGTAACCTTACTAAGTTTCCAGAGATTTTGAACAATTTTCCTTAATTTAATCTTGCATCAGTAATTTCAGTTCAGTGTTTTCGCAAGCAGAGGAGTGAGACATCTTGCTGGCCTGTAGGCTTCTTCGAATATTTTGCATTACAATGTTGGTTGCAAGGTTGCTTGATAAATTAAGTTTTGCATGTTAAATCTTTTAAATTTAATCTGGTGCCTCCAGACTTATGAATTATAAGTTAGTTTATGGGCATTAGTCATTTAGCTGCTCATACACACGGGCACACTATTTACTTTGCATATAATAGGATCTCAAAATATGTGTTTGGCTAAATCCATTGAAATTCGGTACTCTCCTTACCACTATGCCAGAAAACATATAGGTTGTGTTCAAAGAAATTATATGGCGGGCATATAATGTTTTTGGTCCTATCTGACACCTGTTATAGGCAAAATGGAATGAAAGGATGTGGCTGATATTTCTTCTGCCTGGATGAGCATGTCTTACATTTTTGTGTGTCATAGGCTCACATAGCTGTTCAGTAGTGGGGTGCCTCTGCAGCTCAGTCAGTTAAGCTCAGGTCATGATCCAGCAGTTTGTGGGTTCAAGCCCTGCACTGGTTTTTTCTGGGCTTTCTGCTGACAGTACAGAGCCTTCTTCAGATCCTCTGTCTCTGTCTCTGTCTCTCTCTCTCCCCCTCTCCCACTCTCTCTATCTCTCTCAAAAATAAACATTAAAAAAAAACTAGGGCACCCAGGGGCACCTGGGTGGCTCAGTCTGTTAAGTGTCTGACTTCGGCTCGGGTCATGATCTCACAGGTTGGTGGATTCAAGCCCCACATTGGGTTCTGTGCTGACAGCTCAGAGCCTGGAGCCTGCTTCAGATTCTGTGTCTCCCTCTCTCTCTGCCCTCCCCCCATTTGTGCACGCGCTCTCTCTCTCTCTCAAAAATAAATAAACATGAAAACAAATAATAATAAAAATTAAAAACAATAGGACTTCAGTGGAGATTGAGATGAGAATTTTCTGAAATAAAAATATATAAGAAGCACTGACTTGACTCCTCAAAAATAATGTGGTGTTCAATAACAATTTTTACATTTCTAATGTAGAATCAAAGTGAGAAAAGTATTTATAGATATTTATGTCAAATGAATCAATGTTAAAATAGCAAACATTTTGGGGCACCTGGTGGCTCAGTTGGTTAAGCCTCCGACTTCGGCTCAGGTCGTGATCTTGCGATTCGTGATTTCCAGCCCCATGTCCGGCTCTGTGCTAACAGTTCATAGCCTGGAGCCTGCTTCGGATTCTGTGTCTCCCTCTCTCTCTGCCCGTCCCCTACTCACGCTGTGTTTCTCTCTGTCTCACAAAAACAAATAAACGTTAAAAAAATTTTTTAAAAGCAAATATTTTATTATTAGTATTTTATTAATTTCATAATGTGTAAACACTTTCTTTGAGAACAAGTAGTATTATTGTGGTCACTAAATATCTGAATAATATTTAATTAAAACTTCAATTTAAGTAATGCATTGATGTTGTGATATCATTTAGGAAAACAATACACTTAATAGAGAAAAAGTATGTTTATTCTATCCTTATTAAAAATGATGATGGTACCTTTTAAAAATAAGTTAAAATTCTAAAATCAATTTATAAACTATGTAACCTGTATTTGGGTGGAAACAACATTTATTTTGTGCATGTATGTGTGGTTTAAATATAAAAAAAAATTCCTGCCTCCTTATGGTGTGGTGTAAGAGCTTTTAGGTGTCCAAGAAATAAAAAGTCAAAAAGGTAATAAAAATGCAGTCCAGTCTTCAATATTATAAGTATTATTTGGAGGTCCTGATTTATATCTCTCAGTGACATTTATACAAAACTTACTGTTTTTCTTTTCTTTCCAGCTTTTCCACATTTTGTAATCGCTTGGTAGATTCTTATTTTATAACTGCCTTAAATTTTATCTTTCCGGTCTGTTTCCTTAAATCGTTGGTCTGAGTTTTTCATTCCCAGATTTCTTCCATTTCTGGAGTCTCTGCCTAACAAAAGCCTGACAAACAAGGCAGCAAAGGCCTTGGAGGGCAGGATGAAAACTGGATTTGGGCAAGGGAAGTCTAACCTCCTGTACCCTGAGTGAGGATGTGGGGCCACGTGTGCAAGAGTGTCGGAGAGAGGCCTGTTGGCAGAAACAGATTTCAGTGGGAAGCACACTAGCTTTAATAAATCCTTTCCCATCACATGCATATTCATGATCTATATCCCTATTACGTTCATGTTTTTATAGCTTAGATGAAACCGATGAGAATTCTGATTAATAGTAGGAATAGTGAAGCGAGCTTGTAAAGGTGACTCCTCACTAGGCACATCATTTTATCACCCTTTCTAGAAGACTTCCTGAAAGAAGTCTGTGATTCTTTCCCCTTTTTAGTGTAGCGGTGATTGTTCAATGCCTCATCTAAAATTTGCTTAAAAATGTAACATGAAAATGTTTTTTCTCACTAAGTTTATTGAATGAGAGCTTATGAAACCGAACACACACTTTGCAATTTAAACAACAAAAAAGCTAAATTTACCTAATACATACACACATGTATATAGCTAAATTGCTTTTACATTAAAATTATTTTTATATTATGATGAAAATGAAAGTTCCCTAAAATTAACAGTGCTTCTATCACTCATTAGTCATATAAAAATGAACATTTCACACATGCTGGGTTTAGTAGTGTAAAAGCGGGAGAAAGGTGAAGGTACTGGTAACCAAATTATCTTGTGTTGTGACACTGATAATTACATGGAAAAATTAATTTTAAACTTACATGGACTTGCTTTGACTTACCTTAGATATCCTTCCATAAAAAGGAGATACGTTTCTAATTTGCTTATCACCCATAAAATATAGAATGCCAGAAAGCAGAGTTCCATATGATATGGTTGTCACATTTTTTTCCTTTTGCTTCTATTTTTAAAATCTACAGTTTTATATGTTGAAAATATACATAAAATTTGTGATAAAAATAAATGCTACTATAATTTTTGGCTGCCACAATATCATTACACATGAACAAAAGGTCAGGAATAACTACCTGGAAAACAGATTGTACATCACTAAAACAGGCGGAAATCTTAAAAAGGTTCCAGAAAGTTGACCCCTTGTTATAAAAGAGAGATGACACATAGAATTGCCTTCCATAGCTACATATTACTTTGGTCCTTTCGGTTATAGGTAAGGGTGGGAAGTAAATAAACATGAATAGATAAAAACAAATGTACAAAAGGGAAAAGTAGCAAATGTGGAAAATTGTGATAATAGAACAAATTGTACATAATTTGTCTTGAAAAAATCATAAGTTTATTTTTATAATACAATTTTTCTATGTTATAATTAGATATGAGAAACACATAAAATGATTTTTCATATAAAATATGAAAAATGATTAAAATAGAAATATAAAGTTAAAAAAGTCACTTTAAAAACTGAAAATTAGGGGCACCTGGGTGGCTCAGTTGGTTAAGCTTCTGGCTCTTGATTTAGGCTCAGGTGGTGATCTCATGAACCCATGAAATCCAGCCTCGCATCAGGCTCTGTGCTGTCAGCACTAGGGATTCTCTCTCTCTCTCTCTCAAAATACATAAATACACTTAAAAGAAAACCTTAACAATAGTACATACATATGCATGTGCACATGTGTGCGTATGTATGGTTGTGACCATTCTTATGCCCAATTTATAAAAGAAAACACAAAATTAGGATTCATGAGAAGCAAAATTTGCAATGCCTTAATGTAGTAGAGATGTGTACATAAGATCTTGCATTAGGTACCTTTTTATTATTTTTTGAGGTCAAAATTAGACCAAAAAACTCATAGGACTATATTACATATTCTCTCTCAGATTTTACCTTTGTCATTAAAGCACTTGTTCTGATCCTCATTGATTTATATGATATACATTTGTTAAATGGTTGCTTAAAAGAACTTGGTGGGTTGCATTCTTTGTATTCATGTTTGATTGATCTCTTCCCAAAGTATATGCATGGGCAGTTACTTTGGGTTGTCACTGATAACTTAGGTCACTGATTTACATCGTCATTATTGGCTGTTTCTTTTAATAATTGGAAGAATGGATCCATATAGGCTTCTTTACTCATTTGGTTTTTTATTTTTTTAGTTTTAAAATGATGAAAATTACAGTACCTTACAAACTATGATGTGCTTTATAAGAATAATAAATACTAAACTTCAAAACATGTATTATTATTATTAATTTTTGTAATAAGATGCTATAAAACACTGAGATGCATGTTTAAGAAAAACTGAGAGTTGTACAAGTTTGATGAATTTGGCTCATTCAATACACAGAGAAATGATATCTCAGTGGAAAATATTAATACATTGTTATTACAGCCACACAGATCAGCTGGATCATCACATACTTTCTTGTAGTGCGTTAAAGTTATTTTTAGTTTGAGAAATGGTGATGTTTTGGCACTTCTATACACATTGGACAATATGTTAAACTTTGAAACAACTGAATAAAATATTTCTTGTAATCTTTTAATACTTTAAATAACAAAAATGGATCAGTCAGAGTACCTGGGGGAAACAGAAGGCACGATCAGGAATGAATCTGGGGAGAATGTCGATGAGGGGTACTTTCTGGAGGAAGGACGAGGTGAAGGGAGGTGATGAGGATCCATCCATCCTATAGCCACAGTGGAAAGCTGAAGGGGCAAGAGGTAAAGATGTGGCAAATATGAGCGGGAACAGGGAGTGTGGTGCCTGGCCTGCATTCCCAGAGCAATGCAGCCACTGCCAGACGATACAGAAGGGCTCAGTTACAGATTGAAAGGGGCAAGGATGGCCTCACCCTCCGCTGCCTCTCATCGACTCTACCCCAACAGAAGTCAAAGGACAAGGGAAACCAGGTGGTTGTAGTTCTTAGAGGCTAATTCCTGGGGCACAAAGAAGGGTAAATGATGGTTCTGAGGTTTTAGGAGGGGTGAGGAATAGAAAATGATTAGTACAGTGAAAAAAAAACTATGTAAAATATCAAAATCCATATTTCCATTTCCAAAATATTTAGATTTTGTTTAATTTAGGATTAGCCACATTAAGATTTCAGTGGAATAACTTGAAACCTTGATCCACAATTATCACACATGTAACTTCACTCATTAAGACTCCCTAAATTGGGTACAATCCAGTCATATTTTTTTATTATGTTGTAAGATTTCTAAGCAGCTTTCCTGGAAGCAAAGCATCTATAAGAAATTAGGT
Organism: Neofelis nebulosa; assembly: GCF_028018385.1. Classification (NCBI taxonomy): domain Eukaryota; kingdom Metazoa; phylum Chordata; class Mammalia; order Carnivora; family Felidae; genus Neofelis; species Neofelis nebulosa. Next base: position 58,886,373 of record NC_080793.1, read on the forward strand.
AAATTAGACTCATGTAGTCAATTAGAACTCTGCCCTCATTGAGCAGAATAAAAGCTGAAGAGTGAAGGATTATCCTTGTTTCATATGAAATAAGTATGAGCAGTCAGACTCATTAAGTGCATGATTTCCTATTCTATTCTCAATATAAAATTGTTTCTACTTGCATTTTCTGCCAATCAGCATAACTTTAGAAGGAAAGATGGAGGAAAGAGAACAAATTAAGTGTATATCATTTCTGCAGACTGAAAAACAAAACAAACAAACAAACAAACAAAAACCACACGTGGCAAAGAGAGAAAGATTACTACTGACAAATCAAACTCTCCAATCTGGTGGTCATGGGTTACCTCCTTTGATGGTTGTCTCCTTCATAACAGGTTACTTGCTCCTCGTAACTCCGTTATTACCCTGTTTTCTATTTATTCTCCCTTAGTTTTAATTCCACATTATGGAGTCCTGTATAATTAGGAAGTTTTTCCACGATGCTATTAATGTGTTTAAAAGACATATTAGAACAGGAAGTTATTGCTGTGGAGATGTCTACTGGAGCACTGTTAAGTCTAATTTCACAACTGAGACATGAACAAAAGGACTTGACTTCCTCAAAAACCCAAAATACAAATGTAAAATGTAGGTTGTTAAAATCAATTCTATGTTTAAATATAACAAAGCTAAGCAAAGTTTTGGTGAATGAAGTAAGGTGGCAAAATAAAGGGACCCTCAAAAGGGACTAATCTCAGATGGCTGATGAATTTCTTGTCCTATCCCACTTTCCCTTTTTTATTTCTATTTCACATTTATCACGGTTGTTTTGAACACATGGTTCACTGATGATGACCAATTTAAACAAGTAGTGCTGCCTTTTAAAAATAAATATACAATGATAACTAAAGGGGATAGTTAAAGGTGCCTTTTCATTTAATAAGGAAAAATAAACCACAATATTCAGGAAGTGGATATGTAGTTAGATTAATGAGAACTTTTTTAACCTTGCAGTCATCCTCAGAAAAGATACCTCAGTCCAACTGTTATGAATCACTAATAAAATCCCTACAAGAAGCTACTAACAATTAACATTTGTGGTGTTATTAAGTAGGGAGGGATGCAGCAGGAAAGGGGTTGAATATAACCCTTACTCTTCCATTGTTTAAATTGCCCTGTGTTCTTCTAGAGGGCACCAAAGTATAGTTGTATAGTAGAAAGAGTAACTCGGCCCCAGGGAGCATTGTCTCTGTGAGATGCCAGCTTTGAGCTGAAGTTGAGATGAGTTTCAAGTTGCTGAACACCCCCATACAGCAGTAAAAAGATATAAGATATCGACACGCTCAGCTGCCTCTTGTTAAAAGCTTCCTGTGGGTTGGCAGAATGAAATCTTTATTTAAAATACACAAACTATTGTCAAGGGAAAGATGGAAAAGGGAACACAAAGGGCCAAATGCTTTGCTTAACCCACCAGAAGCAGCAGAAAGGGAAAAGTGGTCACATTGTCTTTGCAGCAACAACATCAGAAAAGGTTACTAACACCACCACATCAGCATCCATCTGCCCCTCCCATGGTATCAAGATGCATTATTTCTTTTATTATTAATTATATGTGTTTCCGGGGGAGGGCAAGTATATTATTATGGACAGCAGAAGAGGAAATCATTTCTGCTGCCACTTGGCATTAAGTACAGTAGTGTATGTAATGAGTGAGTGATGACAGGAAACATAGCAGCAGCATTGAGTTCTGGCATCCCTGCTACAAACCCGCTCCAACTCACTCTTGGTAGTCAGAGGCTTTCAAACAGAAAGTTCATGTAAAACCATTATTGAACACTGACAGGAAGGAACTGAGACAGGAGGGAGTGGTATGTATTTGCAGAAGGGGAAGCAGGGAGGGAGAGAAGGGGAGACCAGGAGAGAGAATGAGTTAGTCATCATCTCGCACAGACCACACCATAAGGGGGCAGGTGCTTTGCATAATTATAAAGACAGACATACACACGCGCACACGCTTGGACACATGGAAGAAAGGTTTTTGCTTTATATGCTATCGTTTCCAAGAACAGCTTTAAGTGATAATGATTGTGAACCTTCTTGGATGAGTGAGCTCAGTGGGTTTAAGGAGGCAGAGCAGGTAGCCTAGCAGGAGATGGGTTCACAAGAAGGGTCACTCCTGAAGAGCAAAGGGACATGGCAGGCAATGAAGCAGGCATGAAAAGAAAAGAGGTGAAAGGACCCAGAGGAAAATGTCACATGTACTGATTAAGCTTTATTTCTCTTTGGGAGAAAGTGACATTTCTGCGATTAGACCACGGACACAGAAGGAAAGTAGATGGCTCGCTGCCTTTCCTTTTTGGCCACAGCGCTTAGGGCACCTTTGTCCAGAGGGTACTTAGAAGGCTTTCTGTTGCGGGGCGCCTGGGTGGCGCAGTCGGTTAAGCGTCCGACTTCAGCCAGGTCACGATCTCGCGGTCCGTGAGTTCGTGCCCCGCGTCGGGCTCTGGGCTGATGGCTCGGAGCCTGGAGCCTGTTTCTGATTCTGTGTCTCCCTCTCTCTGTGCCCCTCCCCCGTTCATGCTCTGTCTCTCTCTGTCCCAAAAATAAATAAAAAACGTTGAAAAAAAAAATTTAAAATAAAAAAAAAAAAAAAAGAAGGCTTTCTGTTGCATTGTTGTAAACAGGATAATTTTGTTTCGGCTTTGGCTTTTTTTTTTTTTTTTTTTTTTTTTTGAAGCACTAACGTGGTGACACTGCTCTTTCTTTAGCAAGAGAGATAGCGTTCGTTACCACAGCTGCATGCTTTGATCAGACACAAACGATGGTAAAATTATAGGACCTTTCTGTTACATGTCTTCCACCCTGCCCACCTTCCTCCCCAGCTCCAATCCTCTTTTCTAGCTCTGCTCAGGGGGTTTAAATTACTCGTCCCTTGTTTGCTGAGTCTGCGATACACCACCTCAGAGACGTTGGTCATTCTACTATGCAGGTAGTGAAACAATCCCCCCACCTCCATGCATGTCCACGTCCCCGCCTGAGAAGCAAGGCTAGTTTCCAGCAACTCTTTTACAGGTTTTCCCTTCTCACCTACGGCCTTAGCAGAGCCCTATGTCTGTCTCAAGTCCAGCCAACGCTGCCAAACACCCCAACTGAAAACTACATCCAGTATGTGAGACGCAGAGCGCCCTGCACCACGCAGCCTCTGCTCCTTTCCTACTCCTCACTAAAGTGGACTCTTCTTAAGCAACCAGCGTATTGCAAACTAAAACTGTGTCCCTTGCATTTTAACCTCGCCACCCCTGACCCTTGCCGCCAGCTTCCCTCCGAAAATGCAACCAACCAATCAAAATATAATAATAATAATAATAATAATAATAATAATAATAAAGTAACCGAAAGCACGCAAACACCTGAAGACGCGCAACCGGGATCTACACCTGGACAAGTCCTCTGTGGCTCTACTGGTCCGGTAGAGCCTCCTCTCCCCGCGCGGACCGCTAGATCCCGGAGCCCCGGGGTCATGCCACGGCCTCCGGGTCGCGCCCGGGCAGCTCGGGGTCGCCGCCCGGTTTCCCCTCCTCCCGCCCCGGCTCGCGCGCCCGCACCGCCGCCGCCGCCGCCGCCGCCGCCGTCGCGGCCGCCACCCGGGCCGGCGCTCGGAGCATCCCGCGCCACGTCCTCCCCGCCCCGGCTCCCGCCCGCCGGAGCCGGAGCCGGGCCAGCGCCGCTGGCAGCCATCAAGTGGCTCGTTAAGGAAATGCAGGTGAGTGCGTGCGGCCGAGCGGCTGCTGCTGGAGACGTGGGGTGTGTGCCTGTGTGTGCGAGCGCGAGGAAGGGGGAGCGCGAGCCAGCGAGCGAGTGCGGGAGCGGCCGGGAGATGCTCGCCGCCTCTGCTCCCCGCCCCGCCGCACCCGCGCCCGCGCCCGCAGCCGGCGGCCCGAGCGCTTGGGGCAGCGCCTCGCCCTGACGGTCGCTCGCCTCCTCGCGGTCTTGGCGGCTGCTCGGCCGCCCGCCCAGCGGCCTCCTCCCCCCCAAGCCAGCCCGCGCGCGCTCCCCTCCCAGCCCGAGCCCTCCCGCCGCTCCTCCTCCTCCTCAGCCTCCTCCCCTCGCGCGCCGCTGACAGGCAGCCTCGGCGGGGAGAGTGCAGGTACTTTGCCTTCCGAATAATTTGCAGGACCCAAGCTAGCTTTCGGAGCGCCCTTTATTTTCTTCGGCCGTTGCCCCCTCCCTCCGGAAAAGAAGATCCCACTTTTGAAACAGACAGCATCCGAAGCACCCTACCCAAGCCAAAGCCCGACGGGCTGCTGTGCGCGTGCTGTCCTTTCTTGCAGTTTATTCCGGGCCTGTGTGGAATAGGAAGACAATTCTTTATTTGACTGGTAGGAAAGAAAAGAGAAGACTCCTCAGGGTTTCCAAGGAGGACTGGAGCGGCTGCTTTAGTAAGTAAACTGTGCTTCTGTGTTTCTTTTCTCCAAAGTGAGGCGTATGCTGAATGCTCTCCCTTCAAATGGTGTGGACAGTTCGTTTTACCGGGGAAGAAGTTGCCTTATATAACTTGAGTAGTTCTTAATTGAGGAGTGGTTTGCTAAGCTTTTTATTTATTTATTTACTTACTTATTTATTTTTTGAAAGAGCCTTGAGAAGACTTCAGCGTGGGGAACCTTCCTGGGGATGTGATTTTTAAACGTTTATTGTTCAAGGGCTGTTGGAAACCTCGCTTGGTGAAACGTTGGTTGGTTCTAAGATTTAAGGATGGTTACCTAGAAAAAGCTGGAGAATTTCAGCCTGCTGGTTCACTTCTCTTGCTACCTTCCACATCAGCCTTAATCCACACCAACTCCCCTCCTCCTGTGACTTCACCTGGTTGCTTGCTTTATCTTTGGTTCTGAAGACAGCTTGCCAAGAATTGGGTCAAGGGAAAGTTAACAAAGATGGTGTGAAAGACCAGGAGAATAATCCTGTTGAGGTTTCTAATGCTTGTAGGTAAATGAGATGTGGAAGAAAACCCTGGGAACTAGGCTAGTTAGGAGAATTTGGATGAAATTAATTTGGAGAGGGAATGTGAAAAATGCTTTGGAGAAGGCAGGAGCTGAGGCTGTGACTTTGACACAGCAGGTTATAAACTGTGACAGAGGCTCAGCAGCCAGTGACAGGCTTAAGGTGTCTCCTAGGGCTGAATATCTCTGCATCAAAAACTTTTGCAGGCAGTATTCCTCTTGGGGCTAACATCACCATGTCAGTAGCTGCAGCATTTCTGTAAAAACAAGTAGGACACCCTTCCTGTCTCTGTGAAAGGGTTAATGGTATATTTAAAAAGAAATGAAGATATACAGTCTAATACTTGCCAATATTTTGTAATATCTAAATAAAACCTTTGTGTTATGTCAGGAAAAATATAGTTGAGTCAGTTTGTTTTGCACAAGAGGGAGAGAATCAATAACATTTCAGCATTTTTTCCTTTATTACTGCCAAATGGACTGGGAATCTAATTCTTCTTGCATTGTTACATATACAGTAGATACAGTAGGAATTGCAATTCAGATACAACAGAGCAGATTTTTAACAAAGTCAAACTTCTCTGACATAATAGCATTCATACTGACTAGTGTAGAATAGGGATTTAAAAAGTTTGTTTTATCTTTAACTTTCAATTTTTTTCCTCAGTGTAAAACACACTTTTAAAATCAGATGTCTTTAAGAGTTATGAACCAGACTGAAAATTAAAGCCACTTATCGCACGCATTTTTTTTTTTCCAACAGAACACCTTACCATCAAATAATACCTAAGGGCCCTCTTATGTTTAATTGCCGATAATGGTAAAGTGAAAAAAATGTTATGTTTATATTTACTCGAATGAATATATAAAAGTGGCAATATTCACTTGGCATTGATTTAAACAGAATTAAGAGTAAACTAATGTACAATGGTTCAAAAAAGGGAAAGATGTTTTAGAGTTGTCATGGATATTCAATGTCAAAAGCTCTGAATATCTTGGGACATAAGTTTTTTGGGTAATGAAATAACAGTAGGCCAGTTGATGAATTTATTGTAATGAAGTTATAATATATGGAAATCATTTGGGAAAGATATGTCATTGTTTCTTATATATTACTTTATTGTGTATCCAAATGGGTTTTCTTAGAGGTATTGCTGTTCTCAGCTGCCATTTCTGAGATTGGTTTAAAATGAATTTAAATAATTTAAAATGAAACCCTTGGTTGATCAGATTGGGAGAGCATATGACCTCTACTTACTTGTGACCTCAAATATCTGAAAGGATATCTAATATTTGAAAAAAAACAATTATTGAAAAATGAAAGGGAAGATTATACTGAAGTAGTCAATTTTAAGAGTGGTTCAAATATATTATTCCATATATTACTATAGGACTAATTTTCCACAGAAAATGTAGAAAAGACAGGACAGAATTGTTGATCCTGTTCAAATTGCTGAAAGCAAAGATGTACAATTAACATGAACATTATCCTGCATGTGTTATAATTATGTTATAGTGCTAAGGCAGATAGCCTGAATTAAAACCATTTCTCGTTAAGCTTGCACATACTATATTTGATCACTTTCAAAAAAAGTCAAAACTGGATGGGGTGATTAAATTGTCAGGTTGTTTTTTGTTTGTTTTGTTTTGTTTTGTTTTGTTTTTGCCACCAGCTGTCTGTGTAATACAGAGGTGGTTACAACTTTAAAGTTGAAAAAAGAAAGTTGCTAATGTCAGCAGTAATGTGTTTTATTATGCAATTGTTCTTGTTATTCAGATCAGATAATGGCCCTATGAAATACATAAGCAGTCTGCAGGGAATGAATGATTAATTCCTCTAACGTGTGCTTACTAAAGGAGTTCTAATAAAGTGCTGTATACCTGTATTTGCTTACAGTTGCAATTGGTAAAGGCAAACATACTTTTCTTTTCTTTTGATATTAACATAGAATTTATAGGTCTAGTCCTATAACTGTATGACCTAAAGATGATTGTGTGGATCACATGATCTTATATTTTATAGAACCCTTTGGATATGATTGCTGTTTCCTTAAAACATTTAATTTAGAAAGCAAAATATTGTTAATTAGATGGAATGCCAAAAGGCTGGACTATTAAAAATTTTGCTTTCCCACTATGGAATGACATTCTTTCTCTCCTGTCTATTACTAGTTGGGTGCGGATGCAAACTTCAAGTGCAAAGGACATTTTTCTTTAGTACTATTAAGTGTAAGAAAAAAGTTAAGATATTGCTGATTATATAAAATTATTAGCTAGATACTCTTGGAAATGGCTAATAGTGTACATCACAATTGTTATGGTTACCACTGGTGTAAATTGTTTTGCAGTTGAAGATGTATCATTGATTAACTTTCAATATCTTTGCATTTCTAAGACTGAATTATAGGTGAAGGTGGGAAATGGATGGATTTTATGTGGTGATTTGAGAACAGGTGACCTGAACTGCATAGTACACATTTTAAATTTACGTACCCAATTTTTCTCTTTTTAGAAATTTCTAAAAAAATGATTTTCAAAACTGTCTAATTGAATATATCAATATGTCTCTATCTCTACATTTACAATAACAACTCTATTTTAAGATTCCTCTGTTTGGAGAAAATAACTTAATTTCAGTAGTATTTTTTGGAGTTACACGTAAACTGAATTTAATACACGTTAACAATGCAAACGATGCGATAATATATATTTGATAATTCTAATTTAAGAGTTTTAGTGAAAATTGGATGAGTAGGATTTTGTATCCACTTGAGTGCCATTTGAATTTATCTCCTTGTATATTTGTGCAATTTTTTTTATCACTACTGTCAGTTCACTGGGTTTTCATCAGGCTGTTCAAAAGCAATTTGGCATCCATAAAGAATAAATGAATTTCCACTGGTAGAATCAATGTGGAAGTTAACTTTAACTCGCCATATGTCTTTTCAAACTCTTTAAAAATATGTTGAATAAAAGAAAATGAATGAAGGACCAAAAAATGAACATTGCCTACTAGGTGAACACTTAATGTGATGGTAGAATCAAAGCTTTTGGGATTTCCTCTCATCTGTAATTAGCAGTGTGACCCCAGGGAGGTAACTTGAACTCTCTGTACCTGGATTTTCTCCTCTGTCCAGTAGAGAAATTGACCTACAATTTGAGATAATTTAAATTCCAAAATCTCATGGAACACGGTAATATAATTAGTAAAATAATTAATTAATAGTAGCATTTAGCAAATTGTTAGATTACACTGTGGCACCTCGAGATCCCATACAGGAGTGTGGTAGCTGTCCTGTTTGGAGAAGAGCTAAGGAAATTGTTCCCAGGCCATGTTGGAGGTGACTAGATCTTGTTGCTATGGGATTAAATGCTTATTTGGAGGAGGAGGATGGAGATGATGGAAGGAAGGGGTGGATTAAAATCCCTCTAAACCATCCTTACCTCTTGCTATTGAAAAAATGTATAAGTAAATATATTCAGATTTGTTACTCTATTTAATACCAAAACGGTATGAGAACATGAAAATAAAAGAAGCTGTTTAGAGTCTTTTGACTTCCTTTTTTCTCCTCTCAGTTTCTCTATATATTTTATTTTACAGTGTCATGTTTAGATATATATGTACAATTTAAGTAAACTCGTTTTTTTTTCCACGTAAAATATATCTTATAGACTATCACAACTGAAGTTACCATATAAAAATTTATTTCAGCCCCTGTATTTAAAAGAGAAAACTAAAAGCTTCAGAAGTTAAAAACTATAAAGTTGACATGCATTTCCCAAGTTCACAGAGAGGTTTTACATCACAAAGCAGTAGTGCTAAGATGATTCATTGACAAGTAAACACATAGACAATAATTTATATACCTGTTAGTAAATTTTCAAGAAAATCAATCAGTAAAATAATTCCATTGTTGATGTAAGATACATTTATCTAAAAAGATTTTATACTGACAAAGCTTCTGTTCATGGAAAATGAACACAGAGAAAGAACACAATGTTAATTTTGAGGGCTTGCTTTTCTTACAGAAAACCAAGATTGCCTACTAGGTGAACATTTAATGTGATTGTAGAATCAAAAGTGTTGAGTTTTCCTCTCATCAATATAATTGAAGAAATTGAAAAGATTTTCCCCTCTAAGAAAATCAGTGTGCCGAATCTTTCCATTCTGATATAAATATATGGGTGGTAGCAAGTGGAACTATAGCTCTATAAAATGTTTTATATTTTAAATCATTGGAGCCTGGGAAATAATGCTGTATTTGAAATTTATTTGTTTCTGAATGCAAGATATAGCAGGTTAATTATAGAGAGCTTATTTGTTTTACATTTTGTGTGTTTGCTGCTGTGCGTGTCCGTGTGTGTGTGTGTGTGTGTGTGTGTGTGTGTGTGTTTAAGCATACTTGTTCAAGACTGAACTGAGTGAAAATGGTGCACTTAAAATTTTAGAGGCGTATGTGTGATAATTGAATAGTCAAAGAGAGATAACGTACGTTAGGGTGTGATATATCAAATTGCTCTCTGAGCCTTAAATCAAATGAAAGTTCAACAGTGTACCATATTGCCAAGGCCTTGCCTCGTTTAATAAATCCATTTCTATTTTCTAAATACCACATTATTCTTAAGGTTAAGGTTATAGAATTGCAGGGAGCATAATTGCTATTCTTTTCCATTATTACAGACTTTACTTACCAGGATACATACTTACATTAGGTACTAAAAACGGAAAGGAAAAAAATATATTAAATTGATTATGACATGGTTAGTTACTTAAAACTTTTCATCATTAATCTCAAATTAAATGAGATGTATGTATTTTAACTAGGTTACATTGTTATAATTTGTTGCATATTTGATTTACTTTGTAAAGGGAACCATAAAAGTATTACACTTCAACACAGAATTAGTGAATTTTATAAAAATTCCTTTCTGAGCATGCAATTATGTTAGTAATCAGCTATACAAGTCTAGTAATGCATTCATCCTATTGGGAATGCTTTGAATTATACTTTTAAAAACAATCCAAAGTTATATTTCTCAAGTGTGATTTGTATTAGAAAGGTGGCCCCTTCTGCGGCTACAGGAGAGTCAAAGCCAGGCAAGTCTGTGTGCACATACTCCTTTTTACTGCTTATTTGCTGATCACATGTGCTATGGGATTTGTATTCCAGGATATACTCCTATTCCTTTGGTTAGATGGAGCTGGGTGGCTTAGGACAAGGGCCTACAACATAGCCCGTCCAGTTCCAAGGAAGGTTAATTTAGAATATAGAACCTGAAAAAAGTAAGCAAGAGAAATAGAATACTTCCTGTTTTTAAATAAACAGGTCTGGGTTACTTGTCTAAGACATTTATTTAGGTAGCTGGAAAAATACTCATACAAGCTTGTATCCCTAGAATGGTGACCCAGTACAGTGACCTAGAATCTTTATGGTTCAGTTCAGAAATTCTACTTGGAAGTAGAATAAAGAATGAAGAGGGGAGAGGATGGAGAAAGGAGAGACTTGTTAATCTTGCCCTGAAGGTGGTATTCTTTCACTTTTTATTTTTCCCATAAATGGATTTCAAAATCAGAAATATGACTTTTTACTTTTGGGCAAAAGATCATCAAATTAAGAAGGAATCTGGCTCATAATAAACTGTGCCATAGTCTCAGTTTTTTGTTATCGCAGCTTTAGATCATCTGGAACCACTAAGAAAGTCAGTTTATCAGTTCATGCATGATCTGCATTATTTCCTCCTTTGATTTTGCTACAGAAATCAAGGACAAGACATTAATTGAGGTACCATAGTCATATCATCTACTCCTAGGAGTTATGTTCGCTTCTGTTCCCTAACTTACATGCATTTTCAAGTCAGAATCAGTAATTAGGAGGATGTAACATAGTATCTGGTCCCCATATATTTATTCAATCTCCTATGTACCAGGCAGTGTTGAGTACAACACTCAAAAGCTAGGAATTTAAAGCTGCCTAAACTGTGATCATCCTATATTTTATGAAATGTTTCCCATTGTTAAGATTTTTTTGTTTCCATAGAGAAAATAGAATTGCCCGAAGAATCTCGCTGCTTAAAAATTTCCAGGTACATGCTTTCTTTTGCCATTTCCCCTCTTGCATTCACTGTCATCCTGAGACAGAGGCAGCTTTTATAGAAGCTGGGTGGAATTCTTGTTGCTTATTTAGCACCTGCAGGCTATGCAGTATTCCACTGGAATTAACTGACACCCTTCATCATCTTCAAAACACTATTACCCCTATGCTAATTCTTCAGGTGCCCCACTCTCCAAAGTTCGAAAGAAGCAGTAGGCATGATAAGCATATCACCATGCCATCCTCATATCTATAAGATGTGGGAAACCCCAGTAAATCTCCAGACCAACTGTAGCAGTTTGCAATCTATGTATCAGTGCCTTATATTTCCAAATTCATAGGCTACAATACAAATTACAACCAAGGCTCAGGTTGTTATTCCAGCTATATCCAAAGCATCACAGAAGTGCCTTGGTTTCCTCAGGAAAGAGAACAGAGAAAAGAGAAGAAATTCTGCCTGTACATTGTGATGTGTGTGTTATTTCATAAAAGGCCTTATAATATGTAGTTCGGATCAGATAACCAAAGAGGAAGACAAAAGTGTAATTTAAATTTTTAGAAGCTTACTTGGATTGTTATGTATATTTGGAGTTTAAAAAATTATCCTGAATTCACCTTTTGATTTCTCTAGAATAAGTAATGGAAACATTTCTGACTTAATTTTAAAGAGATTCCCTTTTTATTCCCTCTAAAACCATTAACAAGGTTTCACTGGTGGTACTATTCAGCAGGAACATTTGAAACACAGTGCCACTATAACATATTCTTTCACTCTCAAAGGCTCTTTTATATTTCTAAATTTTAATGGCAGACCATGTATATCACAAAGAGAGGAAACATTTCCCCATCATTTGTTTTTTTACATTATATAATATACTCAATTAGTTCTTAATTAATATTTATTCGTGGTATTTACTTCAACGGACCATTGCTTATAATTTTAGCATGTAAGGATGTCCGGTGGCTTCTCCTCTGAATGGATGTGTTCATTTTGTGTCACACGTACTATCCATTTGTTTTCCCCTAGGATACATATGTGGTTAGCTCTGTAAGACATGGCTTATCCTCATCATTTATACCTGTGTGGTTGAAGACAATAGGGCTTTCTTGCGGTGGAATTGTGTGCCCTCAGGGATTGGATTCAGCACTTCAGTGTCCCATTTCCCTCCCCCTCAGGAAGGTGTGCCTTCCTGTTGTTTTTTAGGGGCTTGAAACCTTCCTACTTCCCTGTGTACCCCTTCCATTGTGGGAATTTGCCAGGACTTAATAAAATAAATTGCATGTTTGCTAAAACATGTTGATGATTACTGGCTTGTTGAAACAGTACATCTTAAGAATTATTCTAATTGTAATATATGTAACAGTATGCATGTTATATATAGTGCACATACACGCACATACACACACTTTTTTCTGAGAAAGGAATTGCAGGCCATATCCTAGAATGATTTAGTGTGAAATCTTATGTAGGCTGAACCTGGAGATCAATCAGTTTTGGAGGCTAGGTCAGAAGAGATCATGTGGTTCCCACTAGACAAGGCTTCTTTTCTCTCTTATTTCTTATTCTCTTATTTCTTATTTCTCTCATTTCTGTTTCTGTTGCCAAGTTTCCCTTTTCTGCCCATGTCCTTTGTCCTTAATGGGAACCCAGTGTAGTAGTTTCACAGGGATGACCCTGTTGGGCACATGAGGATATAAAGGTGTATGCTGTTAGGATTTTCAAATAGATTATGCCATTGTTTGCGTTGTAGATTTGCTTTACAACTCAGTCCTCCCTCTCATCAATATAACAATCCACATTTCATAAATAGTCCATCAATTCTTATGATGGCACTAAAAGAAGGAAGCAGTGGGGCGCCTGGGTGGCGCAGTCGGTTAAGCGTCCGACTTCAGCCAGGTCACGATCTCGCGGTCCGTGAGTTCGAGCCCCGCGTCAGGCTCTGGGCTGATGGCTCGGAGCCTGGAGCCTGTTTCCAATTCTGTGTCTCCCTCTCTCTCTGCCCCTCCCCCGTTCATGCTCTGTCTCTCTCTGTCCCAAAAATAAATAAAAAAAAAACGTTGAAAAAAAAAATTAAAAAAAAAAAAAAAAAAAAAAAAGAAGGAAGCAGTTTTTCTTTTTCCTAATCAGAGATGGCCTCAGGGTCTTATTTTTTCTCTTGAGTTTTTAGAATGCCACAGTATCTTAGGTGCCACAGTATCTTCTTATGAGCTCTGAAAAAAATTCAGATGGAGGTAATTATACTTTCTAACATTTATTGAGTTTTAATATATGCCAATCACTATTTAAAATGCTTTACACGCATTAACTCGTTTATTCCCACATCAGCGCTATGAAGTTGGCACCATTATTATGTTTAATTCACAGATGAGGAAACTAAAGTACATAGAAGCTAAGTAAACTTGCCCAAGGTAGCATATCAAGTGCAGCACCTGTGTCCTCTGCCTGCAGACCCCACATTTTAAGCCACTTGGTGATAAGGACATTTTGGCACATTGGTTTATATGTTTTCCCAGAATTATATTAGCATATGAAAGGAATTCCATAGTTGCATAGGTTCTCTAGATCAAAAGTGGAAAAAGGGAGGGATGCTAGTTCTGCTTGTATAATACAGTTCTTGTCAAATGTAGTAAACACGAATTATTATAAGTAAATAGCATATATGAATAGAATATCGTGAAAATGTTCTTGAGGGGAAACAAGCAGGGATGAAATACATTGAGGGAAACTATCTCCAAATAGCTGTTCCCAAAGTCAATGGGTAATCATGGCACCAGTGCTTTGCAGTGTATTCCTTTTCTTCCTTGGAAATTTTTGATCTGGCAGAAAGAGAACCTGATGTGCTTTTTTCTTTTCCCTGGTGTACCCCTCCAAACCTCAGGGCCCTTCCCAGGAGTAGATTGGTCGAGGTGGTTCCCACCACTCAGGCCCATGTAACTTCTTGGCCACAATTTTACGCTGCAGCGGCTCTTTTACACACCTTGCTGCACATGGTGACTGGTGGCCAAGAGCCATAATTTTCAAGAGTAAACCAAGATGTTTGAGTCACTTTCTGCTATGTGAAAGGCGTAGCAGAATAGAAATGCACAAGCAGGGATGATGAGCCTAGGATGCACTGTGGCGTTAAGTTCAGGGTCAAGAGGGCCCTATCTGCCAGTGAATATTATTCAGAGTATTTTGACACATATTTCTCATGATATAGAAATGACACTGGCATAATTAACTAATGCAGAGTAAAACATAAGGGGTACTGATCATAAGCACTAAATAAATAAGAAGAGCTAAGCCAAAAATTGGTCCTGTAAGAGTCATCTTAATTACACTTGTTTGTGTGAATTCTTACTATATATGCCTCTGGGTGTTTTATACACCACGGCATGGTATTGTGTTAACTTTGTTGAAATTTAATTTTATTGTAATAGTAAACTACTTTTATTTGCTTATTTTTTTCTAGTATATTGATCATGTTTCTCAAATTTTAGTATGACTGCCTACCTAAAACTGAAAAATAAATAGGAGGAATATGAGTTACGACATAAATTATGAGTTAGTCTTCAGATTGTAACAGTGGAGAAGTTAAATGGTTACCTCTACATTAACTAAATTGAAGAAAGCTTGGACACAATGATCCTTGGCAAATGTTTATTGGCTTTCTAACACATGAGAAATGCTCAGTGCATATTGATGGAAATCTGGTGCCCTAATTTTGAAAGGACATGAGAAATATCTTTGAAGTTCTGTAAAATTATCAGAAATGTTGTGTGACGTTTTAAAAATCAAACAAAATAAAACATTAGCTTTGCTTTCTCAGCTTATAAATCAACACTTCTTATGTGTTGGGTATGCATTTGTCAGGTTATAATTTTATTTAATACCACAAGATGGCAAAAAATTCCTTTTTTCCTACATTGGAGTAATATGTAATACCAAGAATAGAAAGTTAAAGTTGTTTCACGACTCATGTTTCAAGAGGCTGAAACCTCTTCCTTTCAGGTGTGAAAGATACAAAACTCTTAGTGAACAGGGTAATTGGATTATCTTTTTAACCCCCTAAGGTTTTCCTAAGGTCTTTTTTCCTTCATGTGTTCTGATTACTTGCTGAGAAAATTCAGTGAATTTTCGGTTGTAAATGAGAATTGAGGAGTGGAAAAGGTGCCAGCCTGGGCAGTTTGATGATACAAACTTGTCCCCTGGAGACTTTCACAGGACTGCTAAACTGCTAAACTACTTGTTACAAGCTAGGTTTTGGCCTCCTGTCATTGACATGCTTATAGGAGGAATAATGGTCAGGAATGAGAAACAAACAAGCCTGGAAATGTTTTTTAACACATTGGCAATAATATCTTTTTTTATTTATTTGCAGTTTACAAAGAAAGAAGACATAATCTTTAGGTTCAAAGTGTTTTTAAACAGGTGTCCTGATTATTCTTGAAATATAATATGCTCATTATACACCATTTAATTTGGACTAATGATGTGAGTAGAGCAAGATATGTTGGATTGGGTCTCCACAGGCAAACAGATGTAATAAGTACTGGTAATTAGCTAAAATAAGCAAAATTTGCAGCTTCAAGAGAGTAAAATTTTTTAGAAGTCTAGATTACCTCATCAAATTTGTGGCAGTGTCCACATTTAGCTCTCTAGGAGTCCTGTTGTTAAATGATACCTGTCAGCGACTAAGCGCTGTCATATCCATCTTTTATTATTATTATTATTAATATTATTATTATTGCTAATTATCAAATCTTTCCCTTGGCCATAATTTTGCTTCATTGTTTTACCAAATTGTTGTAATCCATTTGGTCTGCTGTAACAAAAATACCATAGACTACTCAGTTTATAAACAACGCAAATTTATTTCTCACTGTTCTAGAGCCTGGAACATCCAAGATAAAGGTGGTGGCAGATTTTGTATCTAGTGAGAGTTCTTTTCCTGGTTCATTTACAATCTTCTTTTTGCTATGTTATCACATAGGGGAAGGAACAAGGGACTTCTTTGCCATTTCTTTATAAAAGCACAAATACCATGAGTGAGGGTTCCACCCCCATTGTCTAATCACCTCCTAACATTCCCACCTCTAGTTGCCATCCAATAGGCTTCAACGTACAAATTTGGGGAAGACACAAACATTTAGCCCATAGAACAAATCTTACCTACATGGTTACTTCCTGTTTCCCTACCTCTACCTCATCTCTGTTCTTTTCTCTGCCACCGAATGATTTCTTGTCAAAATGCAAATCTGATCATGCGTAAAACATTAAAAGATTCTTTACTGAAAGAAGTAAAATGTTAAAAAAAATCTTGGTGTAACGTAGAGTGACTTTTATTACCTAGACGGCAAACAGCCTTTTTATCTTTGTTCCTTGCCTTCTTTCCACCCCCCCCCCAATAGTCTGTAATAAAGCTGTATAAATACTGAGCTTAAAAATTGAGTAATTTACATGGCTTATGATGAAAATGATGATAATGATAATGGAGATTTATAACTGCATTTTTCCTCTTGAAGAGGCTGTCTCAAATTTTGTAATGTTATATGAAAGCGTCCTTCAGACACTAATTTTGAATCTTATTTCAGAGTATCTTGAGTATTCTTTCCAGCCAATGACGTAAATAGAATGCCAACTTTTGAGGGACCACTTTCTTTTTGTGGCTTTGCTCAAGATGAACCACCTACTATATTACTTCTGCACAACAAATTGATCAATTTCTTTTGCTTCCCAGCAGCAGCCAGTGTCTGCCATACAAAGTAATGATCTCTAGCAAAATTTTATGTTGTGTTTCCCCTGCCAGCTCCAAAGTGGTCAGCCTCTTTTGGCTTACCATACTGGAACTATGTGGGTTTCTTACTATAGCCCAGCCCCCATAGGCACAGGCTTTGCTGCTCACAGCTTGGCTGAGCTCCAGTTCTTTGTTACTGGAGATGCTACTGTAACATCTGTTGAGTCAGGCATGTATGTAGTTACTGTAGTTACTGTCATCAATCTTAAGAATTTGGGTGTACCTTCTAGGTGTGGGGCATGCATCATATAACCTGAAGCCTGTCTTGAAGAGAATGTTGCAGATCAAAAGGCGAAAGAGTATGTATGTTCTAATGTAGCTTTGATACTCATAATCTAAAAAAAAATCTTTAGATAATATATGACCAATTTTCTTTAAAAAATTTTTTTAATGTTTATTTTTGAGAGAGAGAGAGAGAGAGAGCAAGCGTGAGCGGGGGAAGGGCAGAGAGAGAGAGAGGAAGGCCCAGAATCTAAAGCAGGCTCCAGGCTCTGAACTGTCAGCACAGAGCCTGACATGGAGCTCGAACTCATGGACTGTGAAATCATGACTTGAGCCGAAGTCGGACACCCAACCAACTGAGACACCCATGCACCCCGACATATGATCAATTTTCTATTGATTTACCAAATAAACATTATTTTTAAAGGAAAATCATTTACATAAATATTTGAAAAGTTACTGATTTTAAGTTAGTAAATTTTGACTGCCTTAGGAAAGGTACCCCCGATTTTATTTTATTTTTAATTTTTTTAATGTTTATTTATTTTTGAGACAGTGCGAGAGATAGTGTGTAAGCACTGGAGGGGTAGACAGAGGGAGACACAGAATCTGAAGCGGGCTCCAGGCTCTGAGCTGTCAGCCCAGAGCCCGACGCGGGGCTGGAACTCAGGAACTGTGAGATCATGACCTGAGCTGAAGTCGGATGCTTAACTGACTGAGCCACTCAGGCACCCCAGGTACCCCAGATTTTAAAGTGATATATTATAAGAGAAAGGAAGTAATGCAGTGAGAGCATCCATCTCAGTATTTTTAATTTTTATTTTGAATATATTGCATGAACACCTTCTTTAGACCAAAAATCCAAAATAATGTCTTTAACTAGGAAAATGTTGATTTTGTGTATATTGAATTATTTATGATCTGAGGAATTCATAACATTGGGAAATCTGCTTTATTGAAAATACAGTAATCTTGAATTATTTCAGTCTGTGTAAGATGTTGGAATTGAGTTTTCTGATTAAGTAACCAAACAGCCACATGCCAAGTGGAGTAGTTTGGAAAATTATAAAATGTTCATGACCAAACTTTAGAAAAAAGTTGGAATATTTGTCCTGGTAAGTGGTTGTTTGTCTTTTTCAATGGGATAATCAGTCTGAAAATTCTTAAAGCCCTTCCCCTACATTTTGCATCATATATCAGGATTCCTAATTGATATAAAATCAAATAAAATTAAAGTCCTTTTAACCCACATGCTACCCTGCAAAAAATAAGTTAGGTAGCAAAGTAACTAATTATATTTTAAGTAGACAACTTTCAACATTGTACAAATTAGATTACAAACTAAGCTGCTATAACCAAGAGACCCAAAAACAAAGTTTCTGAAAGGAAATAGAATTATTTTTCCTTCTTAATAGTCCTAAGGTGAGTGGGCCTGCCTAATGGGATAGCAGTGTTTCATAAAGGAATTCATGGACTCAGACTTCTTCCATCTTCAGTTATTACCTAGAGAATTGTCCTTATCTGTGTGTCAGATCTATATCATAAATAGATAGGAAGTCAAGGGGAATAACTTTGCTTTAAGGGAATTTTCATTCTGATCCCATTGAACTTAGTCACATGGTCATACCCGGCTTCACAGGAAGCTGAAAAATGTAGTTCATAGCTGAGTACTAAAATCATGTACCTAGCTAAAATTTGGGAGTTGCTGTTACTGAACGGAGAAAGAGGAAAATAAATATTGGAGGAATCCATATTCTCCACCTTACCCATTACTCATCTTGTAAAAAATTGGTGATAGCTTACATTATCTTCCTTTTTCTCATTATATCCTGAACTCTTCTCCTTTAATCTTCAATCTAGAATAGGTAGTTTAGTTGTTTTGTCGTCTATACTGTTGTTTGGATTAGCAAGGAAAAAATCTAGTGCAAAACATTTAATTTCACTAATCAGGAAGAAGAGGCCTCATGATGTCCCATGACAAATTGTTATAATTAGTCTTTCAGAAAGAAAGGTGGAAATTAGAACCCAGGGAACTTAACCAGTGGTCCAGACCTCTGTATGATAAAGAGTATAACTGGATTTTTGTGTAATTTTGGTTTATTTTCTGTGGAGAATCATCTAAAAAGTAGCATTTTGAAGATAGTTGCTAAAATGTTCCTGTATTTCTTCACCTGCATTTTCTTTTTGTGCTAGTGAATCTATCCATGCTGTGTGAGCAGGAGCTATCATGGGCACAGTCTTATTTACATTATTTATTTTTGAGTCTTACTTACTTTAAAATATGATAGTAGGTCAGCTCTTTCTTCAGAAGATACATCTCCTTTTTGCTAGGAAATTCAAAACACATACTACTTATGATTAAACTGAATGTAGTGTCTAAGATGAAATCAAAGAATCTCTTACCTAAAACAGAATGGATACTTTATAGTTATAATCCATGTCCCTTCAGGTTTTGTAAAATGTACTGTTTAGAAAACTGAACCTCAGTCTGTATCTTGCTTGTCACTCTATCTACCATGCAGTTGTCTGATAAGAGTATCTAGGTTTCTGGTGAATCCTGCTGGTAGATTTGATGAGGACAGCAGATGCCTATATCTTGCATCACACCCATCCATCAGGAATGCATTAGCTCTCATACTTTCCCAGAGAAGAGTTATTTTGAAGTTGTCCAGAGAATCAGCATAAATTGAAAGCTTATAGTAGGCCCACCTGGAAAGACCCAATATTCAATGGAAGTAATGTTATGTTCTTAATATACACTGTAGAATTACTTATGAGAAAGTATAGAGGGCTTTTTGCTGACATTCTAGCTGTAAATAATGTAAGAGTAAACACTTTAATAATTTCAATTAATTCTGAAGTGTAGCTTTAATTTTTCTAATTACAGTCAATATTCCTAAATCTCAGACTTCTGGCAGAAGTTAATGAAATCTTTGCTTACCATTGCAGCTACATTATAGAACTTGCTGTTGAAGTGCAGGGTGCTTTAATTAAAAATATTTTCTAATCTAAAATGAGCTGTTTTAACTCCTTAAAAAAGTTTCAAGTCATGCATTATTTTAAAATGAATATTAAATGAATCCAACTGCATTTTTCAATTTCTGTTGATTTGCTATTTCAATGTTGATAAAATGCCAGTTTTTATTCATGGGTCAAATGGCAAATCATTGCATTAGTTTAGTAAATTCATTTGAAGACTAAAACTCTGCAAATGCTCACAGTATATTTATACAAAGTATGGATTGTTATAAATTTGCTTTGGATAGACAAAATCAAATAAAAATTATTATTGGCTAAAAGTAAACTATTTAATATGTGCATATTCTAAACATTTAAGTGGAAATCTTGGGTGGCACCTGGGTGGGCTCAGTCAGTTAAGCATCTGACTCTTGGTTTCAGCTCAGGTCATGATCTCAATGTTGGTGAGTTCGACCCCTGTGATGGGATCTGCACTGGAAGGACGGAGCCTGCTTAGGATTCTTCTCTCTCTCTCTCTCTCTCTCTCTCTCTCTCTCTCTTTCTCAAAATCAATAAATAAACCCAAAAAAATTTAAGTGGCAATCTTGGTACCAAATAGTAACGTATTTTGGGGAGAAATTTTGGGGAGCACTCTTATGTCCTTAAGTACTATGTGTACTGTTGGTAATGACATTTTTTTTTGAGGAATCCTTGGTATCTCACTTAATATGTATAATAACCAAACAAAAATCATTCAAAGATGATCATGTCTTCTAGAGGAAACCTCTTAATAAGCATCACACAAAAATAGGTGCATAATGGTTTTGGCTTTTTTGGAGTAGCTTTTTTAGAAATGCTTATTTTTCATGTTTAATTAGATTTACTAGGCAAAGTTACATACTGAGACTTGGTCTTTATTACCAGTCAAATATCCCATAGTTTGTACATGTTATACTCCTGTTCATTGCAATATGGCCAAATGTTTTTCTAATATTATATGAAAATACTTTGAATAAATTACAGTTTAGTCAATTCTCATATTTTATATGTGTATATAAATGTGTGTATATAAATATATACTTATATATGTATAAATTATATTTTCCCTAACAAAGTAAATTCCTTTACTTTTTTTAAAAAATTGTTTTAATGTTTTATTTAATTTTGAGAGAGAGAGAGAGAGAAAGAGAGAGAGAGAGAATACAAGTAGGGGAGGAGCAGAGAGAGAGAAGGAGACACAGAATCCAAAGAAGGCTCCAGGTTCTGAGGTGTCAGCACAGAGCCCGACGTGGAGCTTGAACTCATGAACCACGAGATCATGACCTGAGCCGAGGTTGGATGCTCAACCTACTGAGCCACCCAGACACCCCTAAATTCCTTTTGTTTAACTTCCATTCTTGACTACCAGCTTTTCATTTTTTATGTCTACCAGCTCTTCATGGTGTTTATCATTATATCAACTTAGAGTCATAGATAAACTTAATTAATATTCTGCTAAATAAAAATAACTAATGTACATATTATGTTTCACAAACCAATAAGAAATATTCTACAAGCACTTAAATATGTCTGCTTATATTTTGTTTACTTTTATTTTATACTGCCTTTAAACATCATTGTTTATAACCACACACACACACACACACAATTACTTTAGAAAAAGATTAATTTTAGTAATTCCTAGATTATAAGGGCCTAATCTAGTGCCTGTGTATGATAGGGACACAGGTAGTGTACGTAAGTTCACATATATATATACATACACATATATGACATGTGTTATATATAAACATAATTAAATGCTTTTTTGAAAATTTAACAACTTTTTCTAGCTTCTGTGATCAGTATATATTCTGTAATAAAATAAGTAATAAGTTTGATTACAAAATAAGCAGTTTATTTTTTTTTAAATATAGTGTTTAATAGTCACATTGATAAGGAAACTGGGCTTCAGAATAGTCAAATTTAAATGACATCTAGGGTGTATTAATTACTAGATTCTTGACCATTGGCCAGTTACTAATACCAGGAAACTTCTCTTTATCTGTGAAGCAAATATCCTATTTTGTACTTTAGTTTGTATAAGATTAAATCAGAAAGCGAACATGTAAACATGTGTGTATTTGTATGTATGTGACTGTGATTATGGAGGTTTTTACAAGAAAATTATTTGAAAGGAAAGTAGCTTTAATTATTTTTAAAAATTACGCTACAAATCACATGCATGAAAGTGTGAAGGTAATGATGGTATGTGGTCCTTTCTCTTTAGATTGTGTTGTCCTTAATTAAGATATGCTGAACTAATGCATATGCACTTTTTCCTCTTACTATATGACATTATCATACTATGTTTTTAATTTTTAAAATCTTAAGTTTATTATGAGAATAGTGTTCTGGTATATTAGCTCTTCTTCCCCAATAAAGTAGCTATAGCTTAAAGAAAAAGTATTTTAAAGTGGGAGGTACAGGCTACAGTTATGTAATGAATAAGTCATAGGGATGAAAAATTGAGCCTAGGGAATATAATCAATGATATTGTAATAGCATTATATGGTGACAGATGGTAGGTACTCTTGTGGTAAACAAAGCATAATGTATAGAGTTATGAAATCACTATGTTGTATACCTGAAATTAATGTAAAATTGTGTATCAGCTATACTTCAGTAAAAATTAAAAAAAAATAAAAAAATATAGGAAAAACTGTAGCTACAAAGCTAAACTTTTTCATACCAAAGAACTCACAACGAAGAGAAATTCTATGTTTGCAATCAACATGAAAAGGCTGTCATTGATAATTCATCCCTTCAACATTCTCATTGCTAAACAAAGACAGGTCTATAATCACAATGGGTGAGAGCCTTCATCCAAGCTCCAGCTCTGGTGTGCAAAACAAAATTGTAAATAGGAATAATTCCTAAAACAGGAAATAAGAAAAACAGTCTTTATTTGGTGGAGGAAACTCTTACATTACACAAAATAATTCATAATGGAGAAGCAATTTATTCAATTACACATTGGAAATCTATTATTCATACAGTGATACTTGGAGGGCATGTGAGGTTCTCACTGCATTAAACATTCTCAGGGTCATAAATGGAAGAAAGTCTTCATGATCACTCATTCCTAAGTCAACTTTAGTGATGTCACACTGTGGAGATACCAATAGTTAAGTCAATGTGACAAAGCTATCAGCTGGAGTTCACTTCAGACAACTTATAGTTGGAAGTCACTCTATAACTAATCCTTTAGTACACAACTGTGAAAATAATTTGGACTTTGATGACTTATTATTTAAAATTGTAAAGACGTAGAATTCTAAAGTGTTCGTGGAAATGCTGAGTGCACAATTTGGAAACAAATGATAATCAACAAGGTAAACCAAGTTTCATAGATTTGTGCTTACATGCATACATTAAGAATTGTTTCTGAACAGTTAGGTATGTGTGTATTTATCTTGACAAAACCAGGAAACATTATGGTGAATAAAAATAAGCTATTTTTATAATAAAAAAGAAATATATATTATATACATTAACAACAAGGATATGCAATATAACAACCTTGAATCAAATTTTAAAAAGTTCCAGAAGTATTAAATAGTGTGGGCAAATTTTGTGTAATGTATAGATATGACTCAGTTACTACACAGCAGAATGAGCCAAAAAACAAAACTAAGTTGCTTATGGAAGATCAGATCAGCTTATTTGGTGATCCAACTGAGCAGGAAGCATGGCTTTCTGAAAAGCCCTAGTGATAGTTGCTTTCCATTGTAGAGATTTAAAGCCAAAATAGTTTACTGAATTATCACTGATTTTTCTAACTTATTTGGAAGTAATTATTGGTTATTTGAGGGAAAATTCATGTAAAGCTATTCAATTAGTTGCAAATTGCCTCATTATCTTTTATAGTTCATCTGTTTTTATTTTTAATTTATTTTTCATCATTAATTTTCTTTAATTAGCAATTAACATTAAAAACTTCTTTAGATCAGCTGCCTAGATAATTAATACAGTCCTATGGATTTCTGTAGAGACAATAATATGTTAATGGATGCTTTGATTTAACCTGTGCCTCACTTTTTTTCTCTGAAATTGGTACCCATACAGAGTTAGACAAGAACCACACAATATAAGTAAATTGGTTATTTTAAATTCTGAGGTTAACATACAGCCTAATTATCTGCTATAAAAAGTTATCATTTGAATAATTAAGTCAACCTGTCATTGAGCTTTTTTGGGGGGAAAAACTAACAAAACTCTCCTGAGTGTTTTTTTTTCCAATTCCTTGACAATATAAAAGTAAAATTTGTTTCACTTTTACCTCTTTAAAGTGCAAATGATTCCTTAAAGTAGAGGCATTTTTGTCATTTAATTTGATATTATGACAAAGATGGACTCAGAAATGTGTATCCATGCTTCAGTGCAAGGATACCAAATATTTTATCCTCAGCTGCCCTTACCACACACCTTTGAACAGTAGACATCTTAGGATACCTCATTAGACAGAATAATTGTGGCAAGGGTGTGACCTTGTATTTCTGAAGCAGTCTCCTATTCAATGGATGTTGTGAATGACTAAGTGGGTCAGTCCTAGAAGATTGTACACCATTCATTCTCATTAGGCTGCCAGCCACAAAACTCCAACAACACACCAGGTTGTTTGAGAAATGCAGCAATTTATTGAAGACATTTTTATTTCTGCTTCTCTTAAAGCAATCAGCAGTTCAAAGAACATAAATTAACTGAAAATTTAGGCATAAATAGCATCATTTCATTTTTGCTATATTAAGTCCTTGCTTGCATTTGGACTGATTTTAAATTAATCAGTGATCATAATTTTATAGGTGCTTTACCTTGTTGAGTTTACTTAAATGAAGGTTGAAATGTAAAAAGCATTTCTGGTGTCACTGCTCCAGACTGCGAAAGCAGTACCCATTGAATTGTATCAAGACATGTGCAACTCAAGTCCTCCTTTACTATTTTTAAGGGAACCTATTCAAAACCAGAGGGAAAGTATCCTCTTTAATTACCAGTAAAGGAAATTATATAATATGCTTTTTTGGCTTATGCTACACAATTGGTGACAACTAATATAAATGATTCAAAATTATTAGGAACGATACAATTTAACTCAAAAGGGGTTAATTTTTTCTTTTTAGGATGAAAGGGGAAAATATGAAAGTACTTCCTGTTTGTGATTTGGCTAAGTGCTGAATATATGTTTTTAACAACGAAGGAGAAGGCTATAATGACAATGAGATAGAAATGACTTGAATAAACAAAGAAACAAACAAAACACCTTTCTGGGGTAGAGGAAAGATTTTCAAATTGTAGATTTCTTATTTTCTGTCTCAGCAATAAGAAAAAAATATTTTTTGTAAAGGTTATAAATAGGTTTGGATATTTTTCTTAGAAATTCATAATTTGCTTCAAGCTTTTCCTTCATTTGAAAATAGTTCATTAAAAATCTCTTTGGTTCAGTTCCAAACTGTTGTCTGGGCAAAATTCTTAAAGAATTCCCAATCTCTTTATATTAATAAGAAGTGTGTCATATATATTGAATCAGGATTATTCATGATGCATCTTTAGAGAAATATAAGACATATGTGGAACAGGAACACAGTTCAGAAGCCACTTGACCTCCAAATCTCTCTTTTCTCCTTATATAAAATCTGTTGGTGTAGGTGTAACCAGCCTATAAGTATAAAATGAGGTCATATTTGTTATAATATCCAATTAATGATGACTTAGAATGCCCGTGTTTTAATTGTAGGAATTTGGGGCTGTAAACAATGTCCATTTAAGTGTTTTATTTATGTCTTCATGCGCAATCACTCTTCCATGTGCCCTATAACTTTATTACTCAGATTCTAGTTTGTTGGCCAGTAGCAAGTTTATCTCCTGGGAACTTGTTCAAAATGCAGAATCCTCAAGCTCCACCCCAGGCTTTTGAATTATGATCTTTATTTAACAAGTTCCTCAGGTATTTCCTACTAAGATTTGAGACACTCTGCTTTAGAATTCAACTCCATATTGAATTACACATACATTTTTTTGTAAAAACTAGAAAGTTTTGGCAGAATAAGAAGTTTCTAACTCACTTTGGTTTAAGATTCTCTAGTTGAATTTCCATGTTTTGATCTAGGCTAGACCTTGTATTAATTATGGATTAATTGCAACAAATTATTCTAAAACTTAGTGGCTTAAACCAACATTCATATCTAAGTTTCTGGGGTCAGGAATCCAGAAGCGGCTCAGCATGGTGATTCTAGCTCTGAGACTCTCACAAGGCTTCCAGCAAAGTGTCAGGGGTGGGCTTGGGGAGTGTGCAGCACCTCAAACCTGATAGGTTCTAAGCTGGAGGCTTTGGTTCTTTGATATGTGCTGCTCAAGGCATGCCAGGAGAGAGAGAGGGAGAGAGTGAAGAAAAGAAATACTCTGTTGCCTTTTTTGACCTAGTCTCCCAGTTACAAACCTTCATTTCCACCTGATTGCATGCAAAATAATTGAGTCACCAAGTACAACCCCCCTCCCCCCCCCCCCCCCACAGGTGGGAATTCTAAAGGGTGCAAATACCAGGAGACTGGGATCTTTGGGGCCAACTTGGAGGCTGCCTCCCATAGCCTTTTCCTCAGGATGATTGGTAACTGGTCCTCTTCTCAAGGTATGACTTTGTTCTCTGCTCCCAACAAGGCAGTGTCACCATTTTGTTCAAAAGAAAGACTGCATGTACATAAATAGGAGGGTCTCCTTTGCACTGTTTTAAATAATTTTCTTGCTCATTAGATGACAGACAACTGTCCTTGTAATCTGTCTGAAGTCTCTCCACCTTGACTCTTCATCTGCAAATGACTCTCAAGCCAAAACAAGACAAGAAGAACATATCTACAAGAACATCCACTTTCTTTTTTTTTTTTTTTTAATTTTTTTTTCAACGTTTTTTATTTATTTTTGGGACAGAGAGAGACAGAGCATGAATGGGGGAGGGGCAGAGAGAGAGGGAGACACAGAATTGGAAACAGGCTCCAGGCTCCGAGCCATCAGCCCAGAGCCTGACGCGGGGCTCGAACTCACGGACCGCGAGATTGTGACCTGGCTGAAGTCGGACGCTTAACCGACTGCACCACCCAGGCGCCCCAAGAACATCCACTTTCAAACAATAGTATAAGCATAATGCAACTTACATCCATATTATGTAAGTTATATTTCTTCTGTTAACCTTGTTCTCCACTCCTAAACCCCACTACATACTTGCAAACACACAGGCTCCCTTACGCAGAGATAAGGTAATTTGCGTCATACCAAGTATTTAGGGTTTAGTATAACGTATCTTAAAAAAAAAAAAAAAATGATTGTTTGTTTGTTTATTTGTTTATTTCCAAAGCAGGCTCCAGGCTCTGAGCTGTCAGCACAGAGCCCAATGCAGGGCTCAAACTCATGAAATGTGACATCAGGGCTCAAACTCAGCTGAAGTTGGATACTTAACTGACTGAGCCACCCAGGCACCCCTAAAATATCTTCATCCAGGCTGATAGTGACCATGTAGTTCTCCACTACAAATATTTCTTGGGTTGTTCCTTTGTATTTCTGAGACTAAAAGAGAAATTTTGAATAGGCTGCTTAGATAATGAATTTGATAGAGAAGGGGTAAATACATTTTAGTGTATTCGTATAATATAGTACCATACATCAATACAAAGGAACACATGACTGATGCACACAGGAATGTGAATGAATCTTAAAAAAATGTGTGCTTAAGGAAAGAAGCAGGAGGCAGAGACTAAATAAAATATGTTTTTGTTTATGTGAAGTTCTGAAACAGACAATACTAATTTATAGGGTTAGAAATCAGATCAGTGGCTAAGAGGTGAAGATGTGGAAGATTGATAACAAAGAGGCATTTGGTAAGTTTTAGGAAAATGAAAATATTCTGTATAAATGGTTGCATTTAATTGTATGAGTTATACTCAGTAAAGTTGATTTTTAAAATGTTTAAAGAAGTGAATTTGCTAGTCCACTTTTTGTGAACAAACATATCTGCAGTAATTACATGACATTTTCCAAATTCTACCTGCTATTACGAAGTATTATGGACCGAGTTTCAACCTTACTACTCTGGATTCATATGATATTTCTTAAAGCATTAAATTTTAATCTTGCTAATTATCATTTTATGTTAGTGGAATACACCTCAAAAGTTTAATTGAAAGTGTGACATTATAGATTATTGCTTTTGTTCCCCTTGGCACAGGTGCCAAACTTAGATAATTAGACTTGATTTATTGTTATTTCTTCATTTACTTTTGTGCTTCTTTCAATAGCTTGAATTTCTACAGACCTTATTACCCAGTGGTTATAAATGGAGTCACATTAACAATAATAACATCAATATACATTTTATTAAAATTTATCATTTAGGGACGCCTGGGTGGCGCAGTTGGTTAAGTGTCTAACTCGGTTTCAGCTCCAATCATGATCTCACCATTTGTGGGTTCAACCCTTGTGTTGGGGTCTGTGCTGACAACTGCAGAGCCTGCTTGGGATTCTCTGTCTGCCTCTCTCTCTCTGCCTGTCCCCTCTTCTCCCTCTATCTCTCTAAAAATAAATGGATAAATGGGGGCACCTGGGTGACTCAGTTGGTTCAGCACTGACTTCGGTTCAGGTCATGATCTCACGGTTCATGAAATCGAGCCCTGCGTCGGGCTCTGTGCTAACAGTTCAAGTCCAGAGCCTGCTTTGGATTCTGTGTCTCCCTCTCTCCTTGCTCCTTCTCCACTCATGCTCTGTCTCCCTCTGTCTCTCAAAAATAAATAAACATTAAAAAAATAAAATAAATTTTATAGTTTATGCACATTCTTAGCCTTTGGGAAAAATACTTCCCAATTTTCTGAGGAGTCTCAGGCAGGTATTTCACATGTGTTCAAATAAAAATTCAGATGTCTCATCAGCTATCACTTGGCTTCTGGTAATGCTTTCCTCTTTTGCTGATTCTAAGCCTTTTGCTGTGTAGTAATACTGTGTCACCTGATATCTCATGGTTGCCACTGGATCCATCAGATTCTGTTATTTCTTGTCAGGAGTTTGCTGGGACCCAGGTTTCCGTCTTGTCTCCTAGATGAAACACTAGACCCTTTAGCTGTTGTCATCATAATTCATTGCCAAGGTAGGCAAGAATTTCTTCTCCCCATTTCTCCCTTTATTTTTCCTGTCACATTTTACTATATGATTTCTGCTTATGCTCTAAGGCCTTAGTCATCTTATTGGAACAGTTCCTTAAAAGCCCCTTCACAACTCTCTCTTTGTTCCATAGGACTCACATATGAACCTGAGCCCTGGGTAATTTAACTGTCTGGTTCTACACTTCACTGATAATTTCTCCAGTGACTAAACAAATTTTTAGGTCAAATTCAACACATATGCCTTCCTCTTTTCTTAGGTCATATTCTATTTCAAGGATATTCTCAGTTCCTTTTGGTAACAAAATTTCTTCAGATCCATTTGGCCTGTTTATCAGATCCACACATACATTTCTGAAATCTCTGTTTAGGTGCATGTGCTGATCCTGCTATGTTTCTTAGTGCAGGATTAGATATGATTTCAGCTTTACCTAGAGTTAAAGGCCTGAGTCCTAATAACATCTATACATAAGAAAAACTTAGGCGATTCTTTTGGATCCAGGCATGATAAGTCAGTGAGCATATCTGTGCTGAGTTTCTCTTTCTGAAAAATGAGAGGGTTTTTATTTGTTCATTCATCTAGTAAAATATTCCCTTGATACTGTGAGAGAAATAGACACTATAAACATTTTAACATATATAATTAGATATTAAGTGCTAAGGAGATAAAAAAATAAAGCAGTGAAGGGGCTGTAGGCAGTGTTGGAGTAGAGTGTAAAATTTTAAATAGGGGACCAGGGAGGCTTTCACTGAAAAGAAGTCATTTGTGTAAAAAAAAATATGGAATAGATATATTTTTTAAATTTATTATTTTGAGAGAGAGAGAGAGAGACAGTCAGAGACAGAGACAGAGAGAGAGAATCCCAAGAAGGCTTCTCACTGTCAGTGTAGAACCTGATGTGGGGCTCTAACTCACAAACCACGAGATCCTGACCTGAGCCAAAACCAAGAATCAGACACTTAACTGACTGAGCCAGGTGCCCTGGAATAGATAAATTTTTAAGAGCCTCCCATAACCTTGTTTAGAAGACATCAAAAGTGACGATTTCTCACATTGTAGTATACTTAGTAATTCATTGTTCAAATTTTTAGTAATAAGCAATGTTCCTTTTTTTGAGTATATGCATTATAATTTTGAATAATCTATCTTTAAAGTCTAACTGTGGTACTCTTCTAATATCGATATTACAGTAAGAGTTCCACTACTATGGCTGCACCATTTATTCAGATATTTGAGATTAAGACCTATTTTTGGCTTAACTATTCATACAGTAACCATGTATTTATGTGCACATCAAGCCACAATGACACCTTATTTAATGCTCCTCTATTCAGTGTTGATGTAGTTACTTAATTGCATTTCCAAGATCACCACCAAGTGAAGAATACCCATTTTGGAAGTTCTCTGGAATTCTTCTTCCTGTCATGAGCACCATTTTAATGCTGCCATAGACAAATCACAGACTTTGGAGTCCAAAAACTTTTGGTTTGACTCTTGGCTCCTAACTTTAATGGCTGACCAGGTGCTGACAAACATCTAAACTTGAGGATTACTACTGTCCAATTGAGATCACGTAATAATTTCTTTTGTAGAGAATCTGCTTTGAGTTGGACATTGTGTAAGGTCAAAGGGTATCTTAAAGACTCTGTATCATGAAACTAATACTTGCCTGCCTCATAGATGAGTTACCTCATTCCCTTTCTGAAACACTTTTTTATAGAGCACTTTATCATGTACAATGTGTTATCTCCTATGACCTATTAGATACTTGCTATGCAACACATATTGGATTTATCTTTTGTGGGGATAAACCTTATATATGAGCTATATTTCCATCTTGTACACAAAGATAGGAGCTTCTTTGCCACAGAGATCTGCTTTTACTCCATTTTTTGGCTTTATCCCATATTTTCAGCTTTCTTTGAGCTGTTTTTTTTTCCTTCACCTGTGTTTATAGAGCATTTATATATTTTTCTGAGCTTTTGGTCCCCTTGCTAGACTTTGTGAGAGTGTGAAAGTCAGAGATTAGTTCTTTAGTTTTGTGTATTGAGTACCTTGTTCAGTGTTGAGAACATGGCTTATATGAATATAGTCCTCAAGTGGGGAGGTGTAAGCTAGTATGGTCTTCTCTGGTGACAAACTATGTGCTCTTAGCCATTTTGTTTCTCCAAGTCTCAGATTTTTATTCTCAAAGAATGTGCATAAGCACGGCATGCCTGTCAGCGTGTTGTTAGGAAGATTAAATGCAATAATCTGGAGCACACACTTTTAATAAAGTTACCTACCTCATAAGTGTTCCACAAAGGTTAGCACTTCATCTTCTCCTTTTCTTCCTCTTTCTCTTGCTAATAATAAAATATTATTTTTTCATGTTTAGTAAGTAGATGCTGCCTGGGTTGAATTGAAAAGGCTGCATATACCATAGATGTTCAGTAATTTAAGTTGGTAAATAATGTCTATAGAGCCTCTGTTGGGTCCACAGCACTAGAATACATGTCATACTGGTGGCGAATACATTTTTCTCTAGAATATAATTTGGTGGAGAACATTTTAGTGTTTCCTACTCAGGGAAAAGTCATCCTAAAAGAGGCAGGCCTGCAGATGCCTGAGTTGCTCTTTGTAGCTTCCTTGTAGCTGAAAGTAGGACCTTTGCTGTCGGCTTCTCTGACTTGTTTGTGCATTATCTGTCACAACGTATTTCTTCGTGCTTCAGCCTTCTCCACTTCACTTTATTGATTTGATAACACCTCAAGTAATTTGTTATTAGTGGTAAATATCACCTTGAAATACTAATATTAAGTCTATTTATCAGTTGTTACATTTCTAGGATCTCAAGGGTAAAATAGCCTGTCTGTATTGTTTATTCTTAATTTCACAGAGAGGGGTGCCTTGGTGGCTTAGGTAGTTAAGCGTGTGACTTTGGCTCAGGTCACGATCTCACAGCCTATGGGTTCGAGCCTCACATTGGGTTCTGTGCTGACAGCTCAGAGCCTGGAGCCTGCTTTGGATTCTGTGTGTGTCTCTCTCTCTCTATCCCTTTCTTACTCACACTCTGTCTCTCTCTCTCAAAAATAAATAAACATTTAAAAATTAAAAAAAAAATTCACAGAGAAATATAGCCAAGATAGTTTCATATAAAATGCAAAGGATGAGAGAGTATTGACTTAACATTGTATATGGTTAAAAAACAAAAAATCAACATAAACTGAGAGCAGTTATAGATCTGAAAGCTTAATTATATTGACAACAAGAACACATTGGTCATAAAAGTCATGCGTGTGTGTGTGTGTGTGTGTGTGTGTGTGTGTGTGTGTGTGTTTCTCAGCATAAACCCATAAATGCTGAAGAATTTTTCATGATTGACAGTACCAAGCTCTTTTCTAGGTATTAAGTAAGAGGAAATGAGGCGTTCTCTGCACTTTAGTTATTGCAGCATTTTGGTTTTCAAGAAAAGTTTATGCCCACAAGCAAACCTGATGAAAGACATGTAAGAATGTAGTTCATTCTTTTTAGATTCTTACTACCTTGTGGTTTGTTTCCCTTTTGACTAAGTGCAGATTTATTCTCACAAGCTACTTTAGGTAGAATTGCCATGCAATTTTTATGCTTCCTCTTTAAAAAAAGTTCTTTCTGACATCTTTTCTGAATATTTTCATTCTCATGCATGTTCTTTTCTATGTCACTTTTTATTGAGCTGAATATAGCAATTTGAGTTTGGCATGATACCAGTCTATATTTAGCATTCTTTCTTGTAAAACTCCTCTCACCATCTCTGTGAAGGCTAAAAAGATGTAAAGTTCACATGTTTTTTATGTTATGCTCAGAGTTCATGTCATTTAATCCTGGATAAAAATCATTGTGTGTCCTTATTGAGTCTATTTAATGTGTATCTTTCATTGCAGATTGTGAAGAGACATTTGTCTGATAACCAAAACAAGAATCTCAGAAAAAAATTTGATTAGTTAAATATTTTATAATTTTTTTGGTGTAAATTGCTTCACTGGATTATGTTTTAAAAAACACATCATACCTGTAGAGCTTCAAATAAATATCTCATGCTAGATATGAGTCTTCTCATACAACATTTATATTTATAGTTTTGTTTTCACATGGTATTACTTTCCATTTACCAACCCTAAATATCAGGTTCTCCTTGCTAACCTAAGTCACATCACTGAATAGATTTCATTTACATATGACTTTTCCATGAATTTTTCCTTTTTTTTTTTTTAATTTGTGAAGTAGGTTATTTTTGTTTTCTAAGCTGTTAAAAATATCACAAATAGAAAAGTCAGCTCTTATCCTGAAGTCTCCAGTCTTTTTGATAGGGGCCTCTTTCCCTATATGTGCGTGTGTGTATCTGTTAATTGAATGCTCTTTTGGTTGTACTCATAAATCTTAGAGACGCTCTATGTTTCTTTCATTATTTTTTACGTAAAGGGAAAAAAAAACTATAAAACACCATATTTTATTGTATAGGTTTGGTATATCTGTTGCTACAGTAGTGACTATGGTGTGATATGAGGTTTCTCCATTTCTAAAAGCCTTCTAGAGAAATATAATTTTTTTCCTGAATTGGATAATATGTTCATTGTTTGACTTCTAAAGATGATTTAATCAGATAAGTCATATGCTCCTAGGCAGATGGTTTGAATGAGAGTTAGAAGGGTGTGTGAATGGGACAGAGTATGAGGTACTATCTAAAGATGGGCTTTGATCCACAAATGGTGGTGAGTGGGAGAAAGAGAGGGAGCACTAAAAAATAATAGTAATTATTATGATAAGCCAGCCTATTTTACAGTGTATTTTAGGATGATCAAATTGATAAAACATTATTCAGAGGAAGATGAAATTATTTTACTATTTTAGATTAGCCTCTTTTTTTCTTATCTGAAAGCTCAAATTTGTTAAGTTATGTATCATGCTATTTTGGCTTGAAAGTAGTTTGGCTGATGCTGTCAAAGGTTCAGCTAAGATATGAGTGGTCCTTTGACCATGGGGTTGGATTTCTGGTTCAAAAATACCCATAGAGTCTTTCCATATTAAACAACTAGAGGCTGTTGCTTCTTATTCATTCATACATGCATTCATTGAACAAACACCTACTGCAGCCAACTCTATGTGGCATCTTTGAACAGATGAACAGGATTTGGTCCTGGTCCTTAATAGATTATCTCCACTGGTATATGTTATTTGTTGGGATTCAAATAATTTACTTTCCTCTATGTTAAAATAGAATCATAATAACTTCTGAAATGGGAAGAGTAGTTGTATAAACATTTATACTCATTTGCGACTCAATTAAATTCATGCTAGACCCAAAGTTTGAGGAATGAGTTCTTGATAAATGATGAGCTATAGTCCTTAGTTTAAGCTTATGGTTTTATTTCTTGAATACTGAGACTTGTGATTTTGATCAAAGACCTACCAGAAAACATCACTGAACAGAATATTGGACATACTTAAACATTTCATTTTGCTTGATGTGTTTCAGTCAGTATTATAATAAATCGCTCAACATTCTCCTTAGTTCCTTGGTTGAAGTCATTAGTATATTGATTATATTTGTAAATATTACTTATTTTAATTTTTAATGTTTTTGCTTATTTTTGAGAGAGAGAGAGACAGAGAGAGAGACAGAGAGACAGAGAGACAGAGAGAAAGGGAGACACAGAATCCAAAGCAGACTCCAGGTTCTGAGTTGACACGGGGCTCAAACTCATGAACTGCAAGATTATGACCTGAGCTGAAGTCAAATGCTTAACCAACTTAGCCACCCAGGTGCCCCAAAATTTTAATAAAATCCATTAGAAAATTCCTACCAAGCCCATGGGTGC
This sequence comes from Neofelis nebulosa, assembly GCF_028018385.1. Taxonomy (NCBI): domain Eukaryota; kingdom Metazoa; phylum Chordata; class Mammalia; order Carnivora; family Felidae; genus Neofelis; species Neofelis nebulosa. The sequence goes on from NC_080793.1 coordinate 58,921,415, forward strand.
CACCAGCCCATCAGTCCTTTTGCAGTCTCCCAGGCTTTTTGTTTTGTTTTGAGTCTTATTTGATTTATTTCATCAGATTTTATGGTTTTCAGCAACAGATCCTATACATATTTATTACAGTGATAAATGAATATTACTGCTTTGGTGTATTGATAACTTAACTTGAGTTTTCAATTGTACATTGCTTCATATGTAGAAATGCATTTGTGTGTGTGTGTGTGTGTGTGCACGTGTGTGCATGTTTGTGTGTGTATTTCACTTAATATAATGTCCTCCAGGGTCGTCCATGTTGTCACAAATGGTAAGATTTACTTCTTCCTTTTTATGGCCAAATAATATTCTATTTGTTTTTCTACTAAAAATAATCTGTTTGTTTTTCTACCACAATTTCTTTATCCATTCATCCATTGATGGACATTTGGGTTCTTTCCATATCGTGGCTCTTATAGATAGCATTGGGGATACATATATCTTTTTGAGTTGGTATTTTTGTTTTCTTTCAATAAATACCCAGGAGTGGAATTGCTGGATCATATGGTAGTTCTGTTTTTAATTTTTTGAGGAACCTTTGTACTATTTTCCATGGTTGCTGCACCAATTTATATGCTCACCAAAAGTGTACCAATAGTTGCCCCCCCCCTTTTTTAATATCCCTGCCAACACTTATTGCTTGTCTTTTTGGTAATAGCCATTCTCAAAGGTGTGAGGTGATATTTCACTTTGGTTTTGATTTGCATTTCTGTGATGATTCATGATGTAGAGCATCTTCTCATGTGCTATTTGGTCATCTGTATATCTTCTCTGGAAAAATAATGTCTGCTTAGAAATCTTCTGCCATATTAATATTTAATTATTTGCTTTTTCGGTATTGAGTTGTATGAATTCTTTATATTTTTGGATATTAGTTCATTATCAGATATATAATTTGCAAATATTTTCTCCCATTCTGTAGGTTGCCTTTTCATTTTCTTGATAGTTTCCTTTGCTGCATAGAATATTTTTAGTTTTGTGTAGTCCCATTTGTTTGTTTTTGCTTTGTTGCTTTTGCTTTCAGTATCACATTGAAAAAAAAACCAATCACCAAGATCTGTGTCAAGGAGCTTACTGCTTATGTAGTCTTTTAGTAGTTTTATGGTTTCAGGTATTATTTTCAGTTTTTAGTCCATATTGAGTTAATTTTTATGGGTGGCACAATATAGTGGCTTACTTCCATCCTTTTGCATGTGACTGTCCAGTTTTCCCAACAACAATTATTGAAGACATTATCCTTTCCCTTTTGTATATTGTTTACTTTGTCATAAATTAATTGACCATACATATGTGAATTTATTTTTGGGACCTCTATTCTGTTCCAAAGATCTATGTGTCTGTTTTTATGCCAATACCACTCTGTTTTAAATACTATAACTTTGTAGTATAGTTTGAAATCCAGGAACACAGTGCCTCCAGATTTGGTTTTTTTTTTTCCCTCAACATTGCTTTGGCTATTTGGAATCCTGGTGGGTCCATGCACATTTTAGGGTTGTTTTTCTATTTCTGTGAAAAAATGCCATTGGAATTTTGATAAGGCTTGCATTGAATGTATATATTGCTTTCGGTAGTATGGGCCTTTTAACACTATTAATTTTTCTAATTCATGAGCCTAGAATATATTTCCATTTATTTGTGCCTTCAATTTCTTGAAATTAATATCTTATAGTTTTCAGTATATAGATTTTTCACCTCTTTGGTTAATTTTATTCCTAGGTATTTTATTCCTTTTGATGTAATTATAAATGGTGCAGTTTCCCAGTTCTCTTGCAATCTATACTTCTTTGGTTCCATGGCCCATTATTTTGATTACTTCCTTGGTGATGCCCTGCATGCTATCATATTTACCACTTTTTTATACTTCTCAATCCCAGGATTTATTGCCCATAAGCTATACTTACCTGGCTAGGCTTAATCACAGATTAAACCAATATTCATACTTTTGTGTCTGTCAAAAATATTTCTTTCCTTTGCTTCCCTTTACCCAATCTTACTTAATTTATTTTTTCCCTTACATGTTAGATAAAATAATACTTCTTATCAAGTAAACAGTTCTGGTCTCTTCAAACTAGGTCAGGTTACCCCTTTATTGACTTTTGCAGTAGCTTGGAATTACTTCCTTATGGGGTTTATCTCAATTGCACTTGTTTGTATAATTTTTCTTTTGTTTAATGTTGTTAATTCTTTTAGGATGTAAGTTTCTTGTCAGAGGACCTGTGTCTGTCTTATTTATACAGCTATCTGGAGCATAGGAGGTGTTCGGTACATGTGTATGAAATGTGCAGATACACATTCCATCTGTTCTAAGATGGAAATACTCAAGAATAGATGGGTAGTAATGCCAGAAATATGGTAGAGGAGACTTCTGGGGTCTTCAAAATTTGAGTCACTAGATTAAAATGAAGGAACAATTTACCTGCACAATATCAGCAAAGTAGAAAAGTAAGCTAATAAGATAATGTAAATAGTGTGAATTTGAGAATTATAGCATTATTTTACATATGTACATATAAATATACACACACACACACACACACATATATATCTATATATATATCTATATATATATACATATATATATATATTTAAAACGTATATAGAGAAAGCACGGATGTGATCTAGTGGGGGAGGGGCAGAGAGAGAGGGAGAGAGAATTCCAAGCAGGCTCTGTGCCAGCAGCTCCCTCCCATAAACTGTGAGATCATGACCTGAGCTGAAATCAAAAATTGGACACTTAACCGAATGAGCCACCCACGTGTCCCTGTTTGTTAATTTTACATTTTTTTTTAGAGACAGAGAGAGAAAGAGAGAGCAAGCAGGGGAGAGAGGCAGAGGAAGAGAGAGAGAGAATCTTAAGCAGGCTCCATGCTCAGCACAGAGCCCTACATGGGGCTCGATCCCATGACCCTGGGATCATACATTTGGGCTCAAATGCATGAGCCAAAATCAAGAGTCTGATGTTCAACCAGCTGAGCCACCCAGGGCCCCTGTAGCATTAATTCTAAATTGATATTAGTATGATACCAATTTCATATTTTATTTAAATCTTATGTCTTAGAATGGGACAGAATATGACATAGCATTGGCATGGCTAAAAGAGAAAGGGAAAATTAGAGCAGAGAGGTATGGAAAATTCAAGTTCAGGTATGGCAATTGACCTTCATTGATTAAAAAAAATGGATAATAGCTCATGCTTCTTATTGTTGACCAATAATTTTGCCCAGATGTTTACTAATCCAGAGGCATCTTGAGGTATATTATGACTCTAATATATGGTTAGACCTCACATGATATGGCCTACTTTCTGTGAGAAATAAAGGTCAAGACTTTCAAGAGACACTTGACTAAATCTAGAATAGCCAGTTTAATTTTTTACTTCTGGCAAAAGGCTACCATTCTGTCTCAAATATTACAGCTTCAGATATCAAGCATCCTTAAATTGCAAGAATTTTAAATCCCAGGTTCTTGGCTTTAATTTTTTAGTTCTGATAATATTAGAGGATTACACTCTCTTGTTAGCAATGTATCTTGGTGATGATTATCTTGTAGAACTATTAATAATAATATAAAAACCTGTATTTTAAAGGATCAGTCTTTGGGGAACTTAAATATATCCAGTTTAAAAAATACCATTTCCCTTCTACTTAATACTCTGATATACCTTAGAAATGACCTAAACTGCTGAGACTAAACTGAGGGATAGTGAAATAAAAAAGGTGATTTACCCAATTAACACAGCAAGTGAGTTGTTTCACTTCAGCATGTGGGGTGGTTAATTGTACACAAAATACACAAATCCTGCTAAGTGCATTGACATTAATTTGATTCTTGGTTGCTATCACTGAGGATAGCATCATAGACCTGAATTAGCTGAAATTATGAATACCTCTGCATGGTCACTCTTTGAATATTACCTCAAAGACTCTTTGACAAGAGTTGGCTTCTTTAACTGCCTTTGCCATGACATTCATCATAATGTTAAAAGAGACTCTTTAAATTATTTGGTTAAGTCTATGAATAAACAGATCAGTAGTCTATAAACTTGTCAATCTCCTTTCAGGAGTAGAGTGGTTATAAGATAAATATCTTATCTTTCATTTATGTATGTATAATATTTCTTCAGAATTTGGAATACTTGACACAGTTCTTCTGAGACTTAATATTGTTATTCATTTGTTGAACAAATACCTCTACAGTGCTTTATATGCACCAGACACTGTTCTAAGTACTTTACAAATGTTAACTGTTAATCTTCATAATAGTCCTATGGGCTAAAGGTGATCTCTTTTTTTTTTCTTTTTTCTTTTTTTTACATTTATTCATTTTTGAGAGACAGAGAGAGACAGAGCACAAGTGGGGGAGGGGTAGAGAGAGAGGGAGACACAGAATCTGAAGCAGGTTCCAGGCTCCCAGCTATCAGCACAGAGCTTGATGTGGGGCTTGAACCCACAAACTGCGAGATTATGACCTGAGCTGAAGTTGGATGCACAACCAACTGAGCCACCCAGGCGCCCCATAAAGGTGATTTCTGTCTTCATTTTAGAAAAAGATAAATTTGAAGGACAGAGATGACATAGTTTGCATTGATTTACATATGTGGGAAATGGAAGACCAGGATGGGAACCCATGCAGCCTGGCACCTATGTCTGCACTCTGGGTGCCTGTATTTTGCTGCCTCTTACTATAAAAGCAACTGCTACAGACTAAATGTATGCAACCCCCAAAATTCATTGGTTGAAGCCATAATGTGAGGGTTTTGGAGGCAGAGCCTTTGGAAAGTAATTAGTTGATGAGAATGGAGGCCCATGCTGGGATTAGTGTCTTTATTAGAAGAGAAAGAAAGCCAGCCTTCTCTCTCTGTTCCTTGTGAGGATACAATGGTACAATGACTGCCTAAAATAGGAAGAGGGGCTTACCAAGAATTGGTACATGCGATTTCAGACTTCCAGTCTCCAGAACTGTGGGAAATGAATGTTTGTTGTTTAAGCCACCCAGTCTATGGTATTCTGTTTTATTAGCTCAAACAGTAGTGTTTTTCTGACAAACATTTCTTGTATTTGAGGAAACTAAGTGAACTATTTGGTTCTCATTAGACATGCATGTCTATGCTATATTAAGATCTATGTGTGTCTGATGATACTTGGAGTGTAGCAGATTAAATGGTATTATGTAAAGAAAATTGATTTAAGGACCAGATAGTCTTGAGTATGTATTCAGATATTCTACCTGTGTTTTATAGTGCAAATTACTTTATCTTCCTGAGACCTATTGCTTTCTTTGTGGGATGGGTATTATAATTCATCACTTTTTAGTTTATGGTAATTTCTACAACTACTGCTACTACTACTGAAATGATTAAAATTATTACTAATACTGCTATGTTACCTAAGAGTAGCAATTCTGGCAATATTCCTACCCAATCCTATATCTAATTATAAAGTAATTGCATTGATATTTATCAGCAAAATTTTGTGCCATAAAAGTAGAGGAAAATAAAAATGGGAAGCAAGAAAATTTAAGAGAATCAGAAGATGCTTTATGACAACATTGTATTCCCAGCATATAGACACATACACTTGTATTTTGTTTTAAAAATGAATATATTAACACAGTTTTATACACTGTTGATTGAAATAAAACACTTTACCAATGCATTGAATGAAATGTTTTATTTCAAAAATTGGCATAGTGTTTATCAACATGATTTCTATATTCTGGCTAAGTGCTGAGAAGTTTATTGTGACACTAATGTTGCCTCTTTGAAAGGTTGTTTCATCTTCTAAAAATTTTTTTTTCTTTATTTTTGAGAGAGAGAGAGAGACAGAGCATGAGAAGGGGAGGGGCAGAGAGAGAGGGAGACACAGAACCTGAATCAGGCTCCAGGCTCTGAGCTGTCAGCACAGAAGCCGGCATGGGGCTTGAACTCATGAAATGTGAGATCATGACCTGAGCAAAAGTTGGATACTTAACTGACTGAGCCACCCACGCATCTCAAAAGGTTGTTTGATCTTATATGAGCTATAGGTTTGCTAGAACATGTTGTATTATTGGTACTACGTGGAAAATGACTTCGGCTAGGTCCTCCTGAGTTTAGTTGAAGATGCAGATAAAGTACCTCATTGTTATCATTTATGCTTAATTAGAACAACAGAGACTTAAATCTCTGATTCCAGTTTCCGTTGAGTTTAGAATTGAATAAAAAACTAATATGAATGGAAATGACAATGCTGTAGTGGGTTACTAATTTCATGACGTATATTTGGGCATATAGTAATCTCAATTAATTATTTGCTTCCACAGTGGAAAAATGAGGTTCTAAATGACCAATTATTAATCAATCTCATTTCTTTGTGAAAATACAAGTGATTCATATAGCAGAAAAATGAGGACTAAGTAATCAATGGTTTCTGCTATGCTCTTGGTTTTAAAATAATATATTCATGGATATCATTCCTATCTCTGGGAGTCTACACTGCTTGTATCTCTTTGTGTAAAAGAAGTGAAAAAGTTATGACAACTCCTAAGTAAAATAAGGACATTCACAACTAATTGTAAATATTTGAACATAATATAAAATTTATGAGTTTACATTGGTTCTCGACCTGTGGTAAAGTGCTATATATTACGATATCTTCCTAAATTTATATTATTGTCATTGGGTACACAATTGACTTTAAATTAGAAGCTTTAGAAACTGTTCAAGAAATAATTATTGAAATACCTTGAAACTAAAGTAGTATGGTAGTTTAACTCACTCACTCCTGGTCTTACACTGTAAACATGAATTATAATCTTTGAAGAGTAGATTGCTTTCATTTTTTTTTAATTTAAGAACCTCAAAAATTATTTTATTTGTAATATAGATATCCTGTATGTGTAAATTTTCTTGTTTTAATACATAAAACATCTTAAGTTACGTTTTATTTCAAATTTACAGATCAAGTGTTTAACCATCTAATCTAGCAAATCATATTATTAGTGTATTAGTTTCCTTGTGCTGCTGTAACAAATTATTTAAATTAGTGGCAAAACAATTTAAAATTTTATCTTTACATTTTTGGAGGTCATAAGTTCAAATTGGGACTCAATGAGTGGAAATCAAGATGTCATCAGGGCTGCATTCCTCCTGTACTAGGGGAAAATCAATTTCCTTGCCCTTCCATATTTTGGAAGTTATCTGCATTCCTAGGCTTGTGATCCCATTTCATCTTCAATCTCAGCGATTGAATCTCTTTAAACTCTTCTTCCATCATCATCTTTTTTCTGGCTCTGATTCTCCTGTGTAGCTCTTTCACTTAAAATGATTATTTTGATTACATTGGTCCCATGAGATAATTTATCATAATATCTCTATCTCAAGATCTTTAGCTTAATTATATCTGCAAAGTTCTTTTTGCTATGTCTTCAGAGATTCCAGGATTAGGGCGTGAACATTTTTGGGGGTGGGGAGAGAGGCATTATATTGCTTGCCATGATGTGTATAGTAGACATTTTTAGGTGGAGGTGTAGGTTGCTGCCTAAACTAGGCCCATTTCCTTTCAGGGAAAATCATCCCTCTCTCCACAGTGTTGGGCTCCTCTGTTCCTCTTATATCTTTGTGCTACCCTAGTCCAAATAATCTCAAGCACACAGAACACACACACACATACACACACCATTACAATTACCACCATCACCATTTTAAGGATGGCTGTCACATTCAAGCTGGCCCAATAAATTGTCCCTCCAGAAAATCTATACAAGCGGGATTAAGAATGCTCATCAATAGCTTCTATGACTTGAACAGAAATATGATTTAAAAATAAGCAGGATGAGAAGGCCTTTTGGGTGAAATATGTACAAATGAGAAAGGGAGGAGTGCCTCTCTGCCTACAGAAAAATAAAAACAAACAAACAAAAAAAACCCTTGAAGGTGATGTACAAAGATGAGTAGAAAAAGGAACTTCACCTGATCATTAAGAAACTCAAAAAGTAGCCTCAGTTATTCATGGCTTTCTAGTTCATGTTTTCAGTTCCCATGAAGTCTGCCTATACATTCTTGAGTTTTATGTCAATTTAGTGTGATGGAACCAGCTTTTGAGAGCCAAAAGTGTATATGTCTTCCCAACTCTGTATTCAGTGGCATCATGTTCATGGCTTGAAATTGACTATGGAGTGAGTATTTACAGTATGGAATTAACTAATGCTGTGGATGTGGGATGGAGAGCTACTTGTGAAATATTTACTAGCCCACAACTGGACATAATCTTAGGCCCTGCAGTCGGTTTCTGTCCCTTTGTATAAGTTAGTTGAATGAGTTTACTTACTTGCAATGAAAAGTACTTTAACCAGAATAACGATGATAAATTTATGACATTTATTCTTTTGGTCAACTACATACTAAAATACACATATACTTTCCTCTAGAAATTTTGAATTTTTGTTCATTTTTTTTAATGTAGTAAATTACCATATTTTGGAGGAAACAGGCAAAAGGACAACCAAATGAAGTAGAAAAAAACCAGTAAATGCATCACTTATTCATTAAGATTAGCAGTTAAATTTATTCAGGAGTATTGGAAGAGATTTCTCTGATGAGGTGCCTGTTCAGTAGAACTTTGCACAATGGGTTACATATTTACAACTGTTACCATCTATCTAAAACATAGATGGCAGGAATTGCAGAGTGTAAGTGGTTGATTAAAAGAATTGTTCCTTGTTTGGCATGTTACTTGAGAATAAATTCAGTTCTGGTTCTGAATTGCAAATATTAAACATGAAAAACCATCCTTAAATATTTTCTACTCCAAATTACCATGTAGACCTTATTTATACAATGTGTAAATAAAAATGTTAAGTGGAGTGATGTATATACAAGGTAGAACTGTGACATGACCCAGTCAAGATTAGTTGAAAATTTAAAAGCCAGATCTGCTCATTAACATGATTGGCTTAGAAGTTTGTCTTCAATCTGTAATTTTATTTGTCATTTACTATGGATGATAACAGCTCAGAGAATAATGAAAGGGTAATAATTGCTTAGTAATTATAAATTTTATCTCGTTATATTGACTAATCATAGGATGCTGTTTCTAAAACTAAACTAAACATTTAGGAGGTTCATTTGGATATAGGAGTGTTATTAAGTTACCCAGAAATACATATTCTTATTAAAGAATGAAGATGTAATTTTCTTTATTTTTTCAATAAAAGCTAGCCCAGTATGAACAGTGGTTTAAACATTAAAATTTAGAGTTTTAAAATGGGAAAAGGATTGACTTTCTAAATTATTTTGATGACATTTTAAAGAACAATTTATTTCTTTGAAACAGATGTTCTCCATTTCTATTTCAAGCCCTTTAAATGTTAAAAAAAAAAAAAGTGGAAACCAAATTGCATGAATATAAGTATCAGAGCCATGCCCACAATGAGCACACCAAAGATAAGGGTGAGTGATAGCAATTAAGACATTTTCCATTTGCTGGCATCTACCCTTGTTAACAATGATGTATTTAACTTGGTTAATTTTTTGTTCACAAATCTCTATTTTTATTTATAACCACCTGTAGTGTTTATGACAATGTGAAATAATAATTAAAATATTCCCTTGGAGCTACTGAGCATATGGCATGTTGAATCCTCTGTTGATTTCACTGTGACACTGGTTCTATTTTTTTACATGTTTTCTCAACATGGTTATTTAAAGTTTTGCTAAAGCTTCAGCAATGAGACAACCATTTAAAAGGCAAAGAAGAATTAGATTTTCTTGTCTTTTTGCTTGTTTGTTTTTGTTGTTGCTGTTGTTGTTGTTGTTTTTAGGAAAATGGGCTGTGTGATGTCTTTGATGCATGTTTTGTCCAAAGTTAAAATATGACAACTTGATGTATTTAAAGTAATTAGGGTAAAATATAAATGTATACTAAATGCAATTAAGAGTAAGAATCAAGAGCCTTACACTCTAATATCATTCAGTCACCTTATTTCAGCATGACACATTGATTTTTAACAATCAGTCCGTATCTAAATACTGGATTTCCTGCCTACAATAGAATGTTTTATCTCAAATACTGGGATTCTGTTTTTTAAGGGCAGGGGTACATATTAAACTTTTCAATGTGTAGATTAAAAGCATTATATAAACACTAGGAGTATGAAATGTACCATATTTTTTAAACAACTGCTCATCAAAAAGAGACCTGGAAAATTTGTTTCAAAATCACAGTATGTTTCCAAGCAGTTATCATTAGTAAATCATTCACATCCTTTTCATGGATGCTGAAAATTCTGAGATATCATTAGACTGTTACAACTTATAATGGAGAAATCAATGCAGTAAGAAAATTAAATTTTACTGATAGCCTTTAGGCAAAATGCAATGTTAAAATGCAGTTTAACTTCCCATGTGGTTCATAGGCAAAGCAAGAAATGGAATCTGGGTTAGCTGTCAGTGCAAAATATTTTTTTTTTAGAAGCCAGCCGACAGGCCTGCCTGTGAACCAAACTCTTTCCTAATGCATTTGTTCCTTGATTACTTAATAATGTGAAAATAACCGTCCTAATCTGATCATTTGAAAGGTCAGAAGTTGGTTCTACTTAAAAAAAATAATTTCCTAGTCAAAATCAATGAGGAGATTCTCAATCTTCCCAGGAAGAGGAGTTAGCAGAAAGAAAATGGATTTATCTCCTGAGTAATAGAACAATGACATTTGGACCCCTAGGGAGAGAAAGAGTGGGGAAGAGAAACAAAAATGATGGGGGACAGGGACACACCAAGGGAGAGACTGATAGAAAAGAAAATTCATCGAGCTGCCACCTTCCTCTTGTGAAGATGTGACATATAGACCACTTGATGTGGTTTGTAATCACTGTAAGTGACCACTTTTTTTGGTTGGCAGACAGATATGGCAGACATGGATTGACGCTCATGTGTTTTACACATCCTGAATCTGTAATAAAGTCATGCTTTATAAGTGATTTAAATGACAATGTTCTTTGCTTAATCATCAAGGGGAATGTGCACAGTTAATTTCTAGATCATAAACAAAGAGAGTAGTACTTTATAACACCTTTTCTACTTTAGTCTATGACTAAAGAATCATTTATTGCCCTCATAAAATGCAATGACTAAGTAGAGAACACAATTTTTTTTCCATCTGATTTCTAGAAAAAAAAAGTGTTTTTTTGAAATCTACATGCTATTTCATTGTAAGTATTTTAATAATTTTTTTCTCACTTCCATAGGCTTCAAAAGAGTATGTTTAGTTATAGTTAGTATTTGAAAATTGTTCTCAAACAGCTTTAAAGTGTTAAATATTATGATTATTAATATTTGAAAACACTTAGTTATCTTTATTGATGTCCACAATGTACAATAGAGGGTAAGAAAGTTATTATTTTTCCAAGTGAAGATCAATGATCTAAAGGATATTGGTTGTGTTGTCTAATATAATCACAATATTACACATATTTTAAAAATAATTTTTGTCTTTTATTATGATTTTTTGCTTTGTTGATTTGCTAGCTCATGCTACACTGTTCTAGAGTTGCTTACTGTGAGATTTATTTTCAGCAACTTGTAGAAAGTCATTTTAAATTCTTCTTGTAAAATATGCAGTGAGAAGAATTAATTTAGGCAACAAATTATTTAAAAGTGGGAGAATCTAAGATATACATTTGAATCATGTATAATAATCCAAAGTAATATGAATTTGATATATCTTAATAAAGAGGCACCTGGGTGGCTCAGTCATTTAAGCAGCTAACTCTTCATTTCAGCTCAGATCACGATCCCAGGGTCCTGGGATCAAACCCTGCATTGGGTTCCATGCTAGGCGTGGAGACTGCTTAAGTTCTCTCTCTCCCCTCCCTCTGTCCGTCCCCCACTATTGCTCTCAAAAAAAAATAATATAATTAATTAATTAATTAATTAATACAGAAAGTATACTTTTTTGAGCAGATTGTATGATTCCTTTTCTCAGTGTTGCAAAGAAAATTCCTGTGTTGCGATGCTTAAGCTATCTAAGGAGTATAATGAACTTTAACTCACAAATTTATTGGAATCATAAAATTGCCATATCTTAGCCAAATCTAAAAAGGATAGAATTAATATTTCTCTCTAGTTGCATCTTCATTTTACTAATAAGGAAGAAAAGCCAGAGATGATAGGTGGTTTCTCCCTACTCACAGATTTGGGATTCAACCCTGACTTGCTACCTCACAACACAGTATTTATTCCAATATGCTATGTTCATTTATTGAGAATGAATTAGTATTTTGAAGTTTGGTGGTCCCTCTTCTACATTCCTAAAAACCTGGGGAGAAAACTCTATAATGCAAACTTGAAACTATTAGTTTAAAAACATAGGATTGGCCATGAAACTATAAATGTCATAAATTCATTTGACCATCATTATAGAGAAAATAACCCAGCATATTTAAAATGATACACACTCTATCTATCTATCTATCTATCTATCTATCTATCATCTATCTATCTATCTATCTATCTATCATAATTATCTATTGGTTACCTTAGGGAGATTTTCTAGGCTCTGCCTTCCCACCAATTTCAATGAGATATTTTAAAGATTATTGAATTTGTTACAGATGTTTTACACAAGGTTCCCCCCCCCCATTTATTCCATTATCTAAATATCTAGTTGAATTCTACAGCTCACATTGACTTCAGCATTCAGAATCCTTCTGTGGTAAACCTGTGCATGATCCATGCCTGTCTAACTTCATCCTGCTTTACTGTTTTTGCTTTATTCGTATTCTTTTTTTCATCCTTCTCATGAGAACAATTTCTGTTCAATGATATACATCTTATCTTTCTTAATTTTTAAATCTCCTCATTCTCTATTATTCTATTGCTTGTTCTCAACATATATTTGGGATAGAAGTAATATTTCTTATTTCCAACAAAAATGACTTGAAATGTGTGTAATATGTGTATGTCTGAACCCAAATGTGAAAAATTACTGGATGTGTATACACAAGTAAATTTGTTAAGTTAAGGATTTTGAGTTAGAAAAACTTGTATTTGGAGCTGGATGTATTCAACAAGGTTAAATAACATTCAATATCTATGTATGTGTTTTAATGTTGGAGTAAAAACATATTGAAATATTTAGATATAAATTAAGATCATTCCTTTTGGTAATATTAATATGTATTTCCCTTTCCAGGATTTAGAGTCTTGTTTTCCCATCTTTGTGGCTTTTAAACCTATTGTATCAGAGGCTACTTATATACTCACAAGTAAGAACTTACTGACAAGTGAAGTATCTGTTAATTCTGGTGGAAGTGGCTCAGATTATGTCACATTTCAGTTGGCAACTCAATGATTACTTTTCACCCAAAGTAAAACAGTGGTTATATACAATACCCTATCTGGAATGGACCCATTCAGGCTTTTTTCAACTTAAGTTCTCAAAAAAAAAAAAAAAAAAAAAAAAAAGCATCAGCACCTTGCCCAGCATGTGGAAAGGAAGAGAGTAAGAGGTGGGCTCTGTGGATGGAGAGTAATTCATTCTGGTTGTAGGGAGACATCAATTTGTCCCCAGAAATGATGCTTTTATCAATGAAAGCTGTTCACCATCTTTCTATGTGAGTCAGTATATTTGCTTGACTCTTTTTTTTTTTATTTTTTTTTAACGTTTATTTATTTTTGAGACAGAGAGAGACAAAGCATGAATGGGGGAGGGTCAGAGAGAGAGGGAGACACAGAATCTGAAACAGGCTCCAGGCTCTGAGCTGTCAGCACAGAGCCCGACGCGGGGCTTGAACTCACTGACCGCGAGATCATGACCTGAGCCGAAGTCGGCTGCTTAACCGACAGAGGGGCAAAGGCGCCCCTTTGCTTGACTCTTAACAGACCATTGAATACATAGAACAATGTTCAATGGAAATAATTCTTAATGTGTACTCTTACTGTGAATTATAGTTATATCACAGGCATGAACAATTATTTCTTTTTAATTGGTAGGAATAGCTCTTCTTCCCCTATCCAAATGCTGACAGCTTTATAGTTTGGATATTTGGTGGAATGGCTTGTGATTAGCTCCTTACATCATCGTTTAGGGTCTTGGGAACATCATGCTTTCTCTTCCAGCTTACCTCATAGGAACAAGTTTAAAGTGTTGGTTAAATCATTTTCTTCACAGTGTGGTATTGAGACGATTTGTCCAGAAAACAACTCCCTGTCAGTGAGTTATTTCACTATATTGTACTCTGTGTTTTAAACAACATTCCCTCTCCTCCAGGAATAATACTGTTAGAGAAGAACCTATAAATCATGGCCCCTTGTGGACCTACAGTAGTCCAGTGACTGAGACACAGAGACCTGATGGTCATTTTAACTGTTTCAGTTTTAAAAGCACTTATTTCACTGTAGGTCCCCCATAAAGCCCTTAAGTTTATAAGAATTAACTATTCTCTAAAACATTGTACTTTACAGCTACATAAGTTCATAGATCATATCTCCTTAGAAAATATGGTTTGCTTCATTTTATAAAAATTGTTTCATTTTATAAAAATTTAGATGGCACTATGGGGCGCCTGGGGGGCTCAGTCGGTTAAGCGGCCGACTTCGGCCCAGGTCATGATTTCGCGGTCCATGAGTTCGAGCCCCACGTCGGGCTCTGTGCTGACAGCTCAGAGCCTGGAGCCTGTTTCAGATTCTGTGTCTCCCTCTCTCTGACCCTCCCCCATTCATGCTCTGTCTCTCTCTGTCTCAAAAATAAATAAACGTTAAAAAAATTAAAAAAAAATTAGATGGCACTAAAAATGTCAAGTTCCTTGTCACCTTCTCACGAAGGGTCTGTCAATGGGGGAATGCACAGTAATCGAAAGCTTTTTATATGACTGGCTTTTTACATATGCAGTTTTAAGTAGCATTGTAGGGTAGTGATTATGACCAATTAATGATGAGTGAATGGAGACTCACAGAAAAGAATACAATTCTAAGATCACTCATCCAGTAATGATGGAACTTGGATTTGAATCCAAACCTGTCACATTCCAAAAGCTAGTTTTTCTACTATACAATGGAAGCCTTTGGAAATTAATGAAGCATTTATGATATCTGATGACAACACATAAAATAAAGATTGCCATAAGGAATCTCAGATTGCCATAAGGAAAATACCCAAGTGCCTTGAAAATATGAGTGTACTGAGGATAGGCATAATGTAAATGTCAGGAGATTATAGTATCAGTTTTTAATAACTGTGACAAAGTCTCTATGATGTAAATCTTTCTAAGTTAAATTTTTATATCTGCTGATAACTGAATATGATCTGATGGTACCTTCATAAAAGAAAATTCAGTTTTAAAGACTAGTGAATCATTAACATCATATATTTTTACAATATTATATGTTCTTAAAAATAACAAAAAATGCTGCATGTTATCTACAATGCCATAATATTAACAAAAATAATACTGTATAATGCTGGAGTCATAAAATAGCAAAGCAGATGAATGACTATGCCACAGCAGTTGGCAGCATGACCTTCTAATATATTCTGCTGCACATTGTCACAAGTTTCAGGTAGAGTTATGGTTTCAAAATCCTTCCATTCATTCTTCTCCCCTACAGTGCTGTGGACTGAGGGAGGGGTGCATTAGGGAAAAAATATAGCCATATAGAAAAAAAAAAATCAACCTTATTGACAAGTAGGCAAACCTCCAGGCATGCCCAAGAATGTTGACCACATAGGAGATAGTAAGCAAGTAGATCACATGAAGCCTGAGCTCCACGCTTTAAGATATGGTGACCTGTAACCTCCAATACAATAATGTGAATATCCTGGATTTACATCAGTCAGATTTGCAATTTTTTGGTAAGGGAAGGGATTAAATTGGCAGCTTGTCCTGGTAGGAAAATGCTATAGAAAGATGTCCCTCCTCACTGTGTATGTATGCATATGTGCATGCACACATTAATTTTTTTCTATCTTTTGATCTTACTTCATTTCAGATTTTTAATCTTACATAAAGATTATTCTCTTCTTCCTCTCAACACCTCTCTATCACTATCTTTCTTTCTATATCTTTTTTTTTTTTTCAACGTTTTTTATTTATTTTTGGGACAGAGAGAGACATAGCATGAACGGGGGAGGGGCAGAGAGAGAGGGAGACACAGAATCAGAAACAGGCTCCAGGCTCTGAGCCATCAGCCCAGAGCCCGACGCGGGGCTCGAACTCACGGACCGCGAGATCGTGACCTGGCTGAAGTCGGACGCTTAACCGACTGCGCCACCCAGGCGCCCCTCTTTCTATATCTTTTTATAGCAATTTAGTTGTCAGTAATTATTTTGCCTCCTAGAGGATTAAAAAAAAGTGTATTGCTGAAATAGTAAATCTCAGTTAGCAATTTTACTATTACCATTTGTGACCTTTAGACTACTATCTTGCAGTGACCACTGGATAATATCCTCTGGAGTTCTTAATAAATTGGGACAGATAAAATATTCTCTATTTAATAGTAATTTTGATAGCTATTTCTGGACATTCTAGTTTATCAAAACTGGAGATATGGGTAACAAATACAAAAACAAATGGCATAGGTCCAATGGTTTGTGAGGGGGATAGTTGGGTGAGTGAGAGTGCTATGGATTTTTTCATTGAGATTCTTCCTGAAAATCTAGAAATATGAGTTAATAATTCGACTTAGCACCTTAAACATTACGAAGTATTATTGTGTAATATGAAAGTGATCCCTTTAATATATGTAGACAATTAGATAAACCCAGCTTATTTTATAGATATATTGATCATGTTAACCTTGCACGAAAGACTTTTTTATATGCTAAGTAAAAGTTGTTTTAACTTTATCCATTTGGTACATTCAGTTCTCTCAGACATTTTATGTCTTTTTAATTAACAATTTTTTTTACCCATAGCATTTTTTTTACCTTTTAAAGTGTGTTCTTCAAATTTTCTACCTTTTGAATGCCTTTACATTCCATATATGACTCAAACAGATGAAATGTCACTTCTTATAAAATCTCCTCCAACTCTTCTGGACAAACCTGATGACTTTTTCTTCCCATGTTTATCATTATACTTTTTACATTATTTTTTTCTTTCTATTTGCTAAAAGCCCCTTAAGAACAAAGATTCTTTCTTCATTGTTACTGTCTTCCCAGCATGTAGAACAGCCTAGCATATATAGTATTCAAAAATTAATTCATAAATTAGTGAAATGTATTGTGGCCAAATCTATTGGAATATAGTTGTTGTTTAGTATGGCATTAAAAACAAAACAAAACGGTAGTTTGTTGAGTACCTATGAGAAGAACAGGGGAATTCCCTTATACACTTAAACCTTTTATTTTTATTTTTATTTTTATTTTTTGTTTAAAACATGCTTATTTATTACTTACTGTATGGTACACAGTGCCAGGGGTTATAGGAAGATAAAAGAATTAGTTGCCTGCCATCACATCAAATACAGAAATATCCGTAAGCCACATACAGAAATATATACCATGCAAGCTTGAATGTGATAAATGTTATAAGGGAATTCTAAACAAAAGATTATAGAAATTCTTAGGATAGAGAGTTATTTCAGCACTCTTTATTTTTTCTTCATTTATTCAGTAATACTTTTGAAATGACTATTATATGCCAGGTAGTATAGATATAAGGGTGAACAAGATATCATCTCTAACTTCAAAAATTTGAAGTCTAGATAAGGTTGGTATGATGTTGGAAATGCAGATAAGTGGACAAACAATTCTAGAACAATGATGAATGCCATGATAGAGACAAAACAAAGAAAACATCTGTATAAAGTAAGTCAATAGGGGTAGCACATGAGTAACATTGATTTGTCTGTATCACATTAGATTGTTTACACTGTGGAAAACATTTTTCTTTCCATCCATAAATATGCCTCATCTTATTTCTTATAATACACCTTATTTTAATTCATTGAAGATAAAACACTCCCAAAATATGATTTACCTACAAAATAGTTGTTGCATGACAAATAAAACACAATTTCATAATTTTATCACCTTGAAGAAATAAATATGTTTGTTATTGAACCTGACAGATTTAGAGAATTAAGAAAAAGTTGGTTGTAGAGACAATGGTATAATGAATTACATAACTATGAAAAAGGTAACAATTTAGCAACCTAGATGCTGGATAATTTTGTAGTATATTTAAGTTTCATCTATTCAATGGAAGTCAAGGCTGTATGTATATGAGGATATACATACACAGAAATATATAGGATGAATTTTTAATAACTTAGACCAAATAGTATGCATGCAAATAGGTTAATAAACTAATTATTAAAAAAACCCAAAACCAGACCATGGAAGGGGAGAAGGAGCAGATATTTTATCAAAAATATTGGTATAGTTGTTAAATTGAGTACCACTTTGCCACTGAACTTCCTTGAAACAAGAGTAGAGACTTAATACAATGCAAAGAGCATATCCATGGGTTCCCATTGTTGAATGATGGCAGCTGTTGCATTGATTTAAATTGTGACAATTGAAATTCCAAACTGTATGCATACATGATTAGAAAGGTGAATATCGAATATCAAAGACAAACAGACTAAAATTCAGAGATTATGATTTTTTGATTAATAAAAGTAAGGATTTTTAAAAAGTAGTATGCATTCATTTATGTATGTCTCCACTTCCTGTACTACATATTAGTGATTTTTGCACTCTATTCCATTCAACTATTGGGTTATAAAGAGAGAACATTAAAAGATCAAAGCATGGGTATCAAGGTAAAACAAAAGGGTAGGGGTACAGGCACCCATCCAATACATTCAGACCTGCTTCAGATTGTTTTCCAAAAGGTCTTAGCAGGGATGTATTTTGGAAACCACTTACAGATAATATATCTTAGAATTACATTAGAGATCTTATCACTTAATCAAATGGAACTTCGATATTATGATTATTTTAAAGCATGCTATACATTTTCCTAAATAACACCAACAAATAAGAATGTGTGTGATTATGAATATGCAATAGGTTTGCCTTTGAAAAATATTAAAAGACATTTTATTTGATTTTGTGACCAAAGTAAGTCAAAATTCAGAAAAGTATGAGTTCTTGTACCAATCATTTAAAAAATGGTTCTAGGCATATGAAATATAATCTTTTCTCTTAAAGACATTCATTGTCCACTTGGAGAATGGCAATATACAGACTCTTGCAATACTGTTTAATAAATTTCAGGAAAGAGGAAGGCAGACATACAAATAGAAACACACGGAGTGGGGCATGTGACATGGAGATTGCTCAGGAAGGAATGAGAGATTTTCATAGAATACTTGGTAGAGTAAATAAAATCTCTAAGTTGAGTCTTAAATGTTAAATGGAAGTTAGCCATATGAAAATGGAAGGGAGCATTTAAGAATTGTACTTTTCTGTATGTTTGTTCAACAAGGAAAGAATGATAAAATTAATGTGTATCAGAGCTAAGAAATGGAATATGCAAAAATTCAGATGTGTAAAAGAATTCTTAAAAATGAAAGGTCTGTAGTACACTAGGTTGCTGCATTGGGTATAAGTTAGGATAAGAGAGAAAGCCAGGTTACTGAAGTTTTTACATGTTTTCCTAAGAAGCTCTTTTTTATTTAAATTTATACATTTCAATACTACCTTTTAAAATAAAAATTGCAGTACTTACTATAAATACTTTTTCCTAAAACATTTGTTAGACTGTTTTTTGAATATCTATCTCATTTAGCAGACCAGAAGGGGGCAGAATTGTGTCTAATTCACCATTCTCAAGACATTATGCCTAGTCATAATCATTGCTACAAAAATATTTTTTTAATTATATGAATATATTTTGAAGACAATGAAGAACTAATGAGGGATTTTTATATATTACAAAGAATATATTATAAAGATGAAATTGAACTTCAGTGAGACAAGTTAAAATTCTGTTTCAGTAGTCTAAGATGTAAATAAATTCTAAGTTTCTGGTTTGGACAATTAGGTAGATGATACCTTTTGGCAAAATAGGTCTGTAGATTGAGATTTGTGCTTATATTTGTGTATAAAATTTCTTTTTATTCCAAAGTTTTTAAATTCTATCTTAAAAACTATTATTGAAGTATAGTTGACATACAATGTTATATTAGTTTCAGGTATACAAGATAAATGATTCATCTTCTCTATACCTTATACTGTATTCACCACAAGCGTAGCTACCATCTGGCACCATACAATTCTGTTATAATATCATTGACTGTATTCCCTATGCTATGTCTTTTATTCTCAGGATTTATTCATTCCATAACTGAAAGTCTATATTTCCTACTCCCCTTTGCCAACTTGCTCATCCCCTTACCTCCCTCCATTAGTTTGTTCTCTGTATTTAAAGGTCTGATTATGCTTTGTCTTTATTTATTCATTTTTTTCTCTTTTTTAGATTCTTCATGTGAGTGAAATCTTATATTTTTCTTTCTCAGTCTGATTTACTTCATTTAGTATAATAGCCCTCTAGGTCCATCTATATTGTTGCAAATGACATAATCTCATTTTAATGACTGTGTAGTATTCCTGTGTGTGTGTGCGTGTGTTTGTGTGTGTGTGTGCGCGCGCATTACATCTTCCTTATTCATTTGTCTATTGATGGACATTTGGATTGCTTCCATATCATAGCTATTATAAATAATGCTATAATAGGGGCGCCTGGGTGGCTCAGTCTGTTAAGCGTCCAACTTCGGCTCAGGTCATGATCTCACGGTCCGTCAGTTCGAGCCCCACGTCGGGCTCTGTGCTGACAGAGCCTGGAGCCTGCTTCAGATTCTGTGTCTCCCTCTCTCTCTGACCCTCCCCCGTTCATGCTCTGTCTCTCTTTGTCTCAAAAATAAATAAACATTAAAAAAATTAATAATGCTATAATAAACATAGAGGTACATGTATCTTTTCAAATTAGTATTTTCATTTACTTTGGATAAATATCCAGTAGTGGAATTAGTGGATCCAAATTTAATCTTTAGAAATTACATTTATTATAGCACGCATAATGACTATAGGCAAGTGATAATATGTAGCCTATGGGAAATGTTATACATTCTTTACAGAAGTCCCTCACCTAATAGATGAGAAAATTGAATCTGGGAAGGGTCAAATTCAGCCAAACACTCTCTGTTGGACTTTCCCCCTTATAAAGTCAACTGGTTATTTCTGGTAGGCAGAGGATGATATTAGGTATTTTTAATCAAGTCACATTTATATCTTTCTCATGACTATAATGAAAAATAAAACAAAAAAATAATGCTGTGTTTGTATTTGTCAGGGTTTAGTCATTGAAACAGAAACCATCCTCTGTATTTCTCATGAGGGAATAGGGTAGTACAGTGAATTGGTCACAAAAGAATCTAAAAGGCTCGAAAAGCAAATGGCAAATGGAGATGACAATGACAAGTTTGTGAACAAAATATAGAATTGGTTAGCCCACAGGCCTGCACATGAAGATGGTATTGCAGTTAGTCTTGGATTCAACAAAGAAATTTCATCTGTCTCAAGGCTGGAGCTACTATAAAATGTAATGTCTCAACCTATCTGAGTCTCAAATGAATCCCCTCGTTCCAGCTAATATTATGGCCATTGCCAGGAACTGCCATACTGCTGGTACCAGAAGCAGAATACTACTCCCCCTCCTTTTTTTCCTGCTTCTTATCTCCTTCCAGTGTCTTCTATTGCCAATATTTGGAGGAAGTTTGCAATCATAGAAGCCTGGGAAATATAATTCACTGAAAAATCAGCTTCATCAGTTTACAGCAGAGTTTTAAAGAGTTTTATGGGTCTGGGAAACAACAGGTAAGCAAGTAGTACAGATGATATTTCAAAATATGTAGATTGCAGGATATGTCTTCTCTGTTAAAGGTAGTCTTATAGAAATTACGTTGGAAAGACATATTTCTTACTCATGCTCTTAGGCCCCTGTGATTTTATAACTAAATAATCATGTTACTCTAGGAATTACATAATACATTCACTTCAAACATTTTTTTATTTAGCAGTAAAATTTGTTCAAAAGAAAATATTATGTGTTTACATCTGTTGCAAGTGTAAAGCTCAAGTCTAAGCACACCCAGCGAAACTTAAGAGATAAAGGAATGGAAGAGAACAACCACAAATGACACCAACAACACCCTTTAAGTAACATAGTATTTGAGCATAATTTCTGAAATTGAAGTTTTATATTAAATATATACTTTAGAAAATGAATGTAATTTATTTATTAGGAATCTTTTTGATGAGAGTTAGAATTCTAGTTAAACTAGAATAAGCTTAAATATTAAGGGAAAGATACAAGTTTGCATAATCAAACCATAAGAATTATGCAGTCTTAGGACTGATGAGGCATACGTTTATGCCTGTGTCTTATTTGCATGTATGAGTATTTCTTTCAGTATCTGTTTCTCTATTTCTTCTGTATGCCTTCGGTTTCCCTTCTTTTCATCTGGCTATTCACATGACCTTGGATCCATGATGAATAGTACATTTAAACTTATTTTTTCATAATTTTAAGATCAAGAGCCAAGGATTCTTTTCTCCGTGGACATGTACCCTAGTGGACCTTTGAAGGATAGGAATTAGCCTCAAGTTACACCTAGTCTGTGTAATAGCCTCATCCTCTTATGTGGGCCTCGTGCTTATATGCCTCACATGCCTCATATGGCCTCTCATTACTTCCATGATTTTGTAAAAAATATTAATCTTACCTTAGCTGGATATATTAAATATAGTTACCAACAACCATAGCTGAATATATATTGCTTTTCATCTTAAAAAAATCATTTCATAAGATGTGATGTAAATCAAGTTTTCTAAGCAAAGCCCCACTGTAAATCTATTGATGTGCTTTGGGTCTCAGGGCTTAAAGGTGGTCCTGCATTGTAATCTAAGATTCCAGCTTGCTGCAGTGTCCCCTTTGCACTACTCTACACATGCAGAAAATTTGCCAGTACAATAGTACTTGTTTGGAAGGCACAATTAAAATCAAGGTTTTATTTAAGTTTAAATAAAATATATTTAATGACACTTATAGTTGTATTAACTTCCTGAAGTGTATCAGTCATTATTCAGGCATATTACTCAATATTATTCATATTCATACTCAATGTCAATATACTAAAAGAATTATTTGGGATTTTAAAATGTTTCCATTAAATTACTTAAATGTTACTCCTTGTATTTCAAGTGTATGCATAAATTAAAATCCTTCACTGACTTTTAAGTGTTGTTATTACAGCTCTCCTTTCTTTAACAAAACAATCACACAAAATGCTTTCCCCAAAATAATTTTTGTTGTTTCTAATTGTGGACCACAACTACAGACATTATAAAACAACAATGACAACAATGACAACAGTGACAACTGATAAACATTCCTGCAATTTTCTTAAGTAAAAGGGAAATTAGATAATGTTGAATACTTCTGGTCAATTAATCTTTGTACAGTATTTCTTCATAGACCTAATTACTTGCTGCATTTTTCTGAGGTTGTTAGCAATATCATATTGTCATATTACAAATGAATTATTTTAAATAAAGGTGGATGGAATAAATTACTAAAGGATGTTGCAGCTTGAATTCTGAGAAACAGCTTTATATTACATAGGCAGAAAAAACCTGGCGTGATGACTTCTCTCTAAAAACAGACCATCCTCTATACAGTTCCTCAGTGTGGATGACTGATTATATAGTTTGAAAGGATTCATAATGAGATAAAACATTATGTAAAAAAGACAATTAGGAAACAATCTCATCTCATTAAAAAAATGGGCCAAAGACCTTAACAGACATCTCACCTAAGATTTACAGATTGTAAATAAGCATGTGAAAAGATGCTCTACATCATTTGTAATCACAGACATGCACATTAAGACAACAATGAGATACCATAGTACACACCTACTAGAATGGCCAACTTCTATAACACTGACAACACCAAATGACGGTGAGGATATGGAGCCATAGGAACTCTAATTCATTGCTGGTGAGAATGCAAAATGGTTCAGCTTCTTTGGAAGACAGCTTTTAGGTTTCCTGCAAAACTCAACATATTCATACCATAAGATCTAGCCATCATGCTGTTGGTATTTATGCAAAGGAGCTGAAAATGTTTGTCCATCCAAAAACATGAACACATATGTTTATAGCACCTTTTTTCACAATTTCCAAAACTTGGAAGCAACCAAGATGTCTTTCAATAGGTGCATGTATAAATAAACTGTGGTACATTCAGATAGTGGAATGTTATTCAATGAGGAAAAAAAAAAAAGGTGCTATCAAGCCTTGGAAAGACTACCCTAAGATGCATATTGTGCAAATATACATGAATAATAGAAGCCACTCTGAAAAGGCTATGTACTATATGAGTCCAAATATATGGTATTCTGATAAAGGCCAAAATATGAAGACAGTAAAAAAGATCAGTGATGCTAGAGGTTTGAGGAGTTAGAGATGGGTAGGTAAGGCATAGAAAATTTTTCGAGCAGTGAAAATACTCCCTATAATATTATAATGATGGATATATGTCATTATACATTTGTCTAGCCCCATTTAATGTACAACACTGAGTGAACCCTTAGGAAATATGTGGACTTTGGGTGATTATGATGTGTCAAAGTAGGTACATCTTTGGTAAAAAAAAAAATCATTTTTGCAAGTGATGCTCTAATAGTGGAGGCTATGCACTCCACTGTGGGAACAGGGTATAGGGGAAATCTCTGTACTCACTTCTCAATTTTATTTTAAACCTAAACCTGGTCTAAAAACTTAAGTCTTAAAAAATAGAGACAATATAGTACAATAGACTATGTTTGATTTCTCTTTTAATGTTATCAGTTAATGTTTTTCAAGTATTATTCTTTCTTTCCATTTAACTGGAAATGTAAGTATAACCTTCACTATTCCTTCAAACACAAATAAAAACAAATAAAATTGAGGCATTCTGTGTCATCAGTTGACCTCTGAAATACTTAAAATATGGTTTTTGATATGTCAGAGGCCTTTATTGTCATGTGTCTTATGGGATCTGCTGTAATGTTTTATAAATGGAAGACACTTTAAAGCTGTAATCCTGAGAATCAGCTGGAGAAGAGTTTATGGATTCAGTTATATCGCAAAGGAGAATACTGAGGTCAGAAAGGTGATTGCTTAAGGTCACAAGACAAAAAGTAGAACCATATTTTCTTTTTCTTTTTCTTTTTCTTTTTCTCTATCCTTTGTTCTTTGCACTAAATCACACAGATTCAGGAGTCCTGGGATATATCCTTAGCCTGCAGTTAACTCAGTCTATAGCGTTGGGCACATATTCATTCAATAATATTTACTGGATGACTTTCGTGTACTATGTAGTATTCCAGGAAATGGGAATATAAAGATGACAGATGCATGTAATCATGTTCAGTATGAACAAGGCACAGTGGGAAAACAACACACATTCTCCAGTGTTTATAATTGAAATTTATTGGACATACTAGATGGAACCTAAGGTTCGTCTGGTCCAAAATGTTACTATATTTACCACTATATCTGAAATTATTAAATTAGTGTTTCAGGTCTTTTGTTTCTAATTTATAAAACTACACTGACAGATAGGTGTTACCTTGCCACTTTACGTATAAGAAAATCATGAGGAGGGGAGTTCCGGAAGATGGCGGCGTAGGAGGACGCTGGGCTCACCGCGCGTCCTGCTGATCACTTAGATTCCACCTACACCTGCCTAAAGAACCCAGAAAACCGCCAGAGGATTAGCAGAACGGAGTCTCCGGAGCCAAGCGCAGACGAGAGGCCCACGGAAGAGGTAAGGAGGGCGGCGAGGCGGTGCGCGCTCCACGGACTGGCGGGAGGGAGCCGGGGCGGAGGGGCGGCTCGCCGGCCAAGCAGAGCCCCCGAGTCGGGCTGGCAAAAGCGGAGGGGCCGGACGGACTGTGTTCCGACAGCAAGCGCGACTTAGCGTCTGGGAGGTCATAAGTTAACAGCTCTGCTCAGAAAGCGGGAAGGCTGGAGGACAAAGGGAGGGAGAGCTGCTGAGCTCCCAGACGGCAGAGCTCAGCTTGGTGGGGAACAAAGGCGCTCACCAGCGCCATCTCCCCCGCCCATCCCTCCGCCAAAATCCCAAAGAGAACCAGTTCCTGCCAGGGAACTTGCTCCCTCCGCGCAAACACCCAACTCTGTGCTTCTGCGGAGCCAAACCTCCGGCAGTGGATCTGACTCCCTCCCACTGCCACAGGGCCCCTCCTGAAGTGGATCACCTAAGGAGAAGCGAGCTAAGCCTGCCCCTCCCGCCCCCGTGCACCTTGCCTACCCACCCCAGCTAATATGCCAGCTCCCCAGCACCACAAGCCTGGCAGTGTGCAAGTAGACCAGAGGGGCCACACCACCCCACAGTGAATCCCGCCCCTAGGAGAGGGGAAGAGAAGGCACACACCAGTCTGACTGTGGCCCCAGCGGTGGGCTGGGGGCAGACATCAGGTCGGGCTGCGGCCCCGCCCACCAACTCCAGTTATACACCACAGCACGGGGGAAGTGCCCTGCAGGTCCTCACCGCTCCAGGGACTATCCAAAATGACCAAACGGAAGAATTCCCCTCAGAAGAATCTCCAGGAAATAACAACAGCTAATGAACTGATCAAAAAGGATTTAAATAATATAACAGAAAGTGAATTTAGAATAATAGTCATAAAATTAATCGCTGGGCTTGAAAACAGTATACAGGACAGCAGAGAATCTCTTGCTACAGAGATCAAGGGACTAAGGAACAGTCACGAGGAGCTGAAAAACGCTTTAAACGAAATGCAAAACAAAATGGAAACCACGACGGCTCGGATTGAAGAGGCAGAGGAGAGAATAGGTGAACTAGAAGATAAAGTTATGGAGAAAGAGGAAGCTGAAAGAAAGAGAGATAAAAAAATCCAGGAGTATGAGGGGAAAATTAGAGAACTAAGTGATACACTAAAAAGAAATAATATACGCATAATTGGTATCCCAGAGGAGGAAGAGAGAGGGAAAGGTGCTGAAGGGGTACTTGAAGAAATTATAGCTGAGAACTTCCCTGAACTGGGGAAGGAAAAAGGCATTGAAATCCAAGAGGCACAGAGAACTCCCTTCAGACGTAACTTGAATCGATCTTCTGCACGACATATCATAGTGAAACTGGCAAAATACAAGGATAAAGAGAAAATTCTGAAAGCAGCAAGGGATAAACGTGCCCTCACATATAAAGGGAGACCTATAAGACTCGTGACTGATCTCTCCTTTGAAACTTGGCAGGCCAGAAAGGCTTGGCACGATATCTTCAGTGTGCTAAACAGAAAAAATATGCAGCCGAGAATCCTTTATCCAGCAAGTCTGTCATTTAGAATAGAAGGAGAGATAAAGGTCTTCCCAAACAAACAAAAACTGAAGGAATTTGTCACCACTAAACCAGCCGTACAAGAGATCCTAAGGGGGATCCTGTGAGACAAAGTACCAGAGTCATCACTACAAGCATAAAACATACAGACATCACAATGACTCTAAACCCGTATCTTTCTATAATAACACTGAATGTAAATGGATTAAATGCGCCAACCAAAAGACATAGGGTATCAGAATGGATAAAAAAACAAGACCCATCTATTTGCTGTCTACAAGAGACTCATTTGAGATCTGAGGACACCTTTAGATTGAGAGTGAGGGGATGGAGAACTATTTATCATGCTACTGGAAGCCAAAAGAAAGCTGGAGTAGCCATACTTATATCAGACAAACTAGACTTTAAATTAAAGGCTGTAACAAGAGATGAAGAAGGGCATTATATAATAATTACAGGGTCTATCCATCAGGAAGAGCTAACAATTATAAATGTCTATGCGCCAAATACCGGAGCCCCCAGATATATAAAACAGTTACTCATAAACATAAGCAACCTTATTGATAAGAATGTGGTCATTGCAGGGGACTTTAACACCCCACTTACAGAAATGGATAGATCATCTAGACACACAGTCAATAAAGAAACAAGGGCCCTGAATGATACATTGGATCCGATGGACTTGACAGATATATTTAGAACTCTGCATCCCAAAGCAACAGAATATACTTTCTTCTCGAGTGCACATGGAACATTCTCCAAGATAGATCATATACTGGGTCACAAAACAGCCCTTCATAAGTTTACAAGAATTGAAATTATACCATGCATACTTTCAGACCACAATGCTATGAAGCTTGAAATCAACCACAGGAAAAAGTCTGGAAAACCTCCAAAAGCATGGAGGTTAAAGAACACCCTACTAACGAATGAATGGGTCAACCAGGCAATTAGAGAAGAAATTTAAAAATATATGGAAACAAACGAAAATGAAAATACAACAATCCAAACGCTTTGGGACACAGCGAAGGCAGTCCTGAGAGGAAAATACATTGCAATCGAGGCCTATCTCAAGAAACAAGAAAAATCCCAAATACAAAATCTAACAGCACACCTAAAGGAAATAGAAGCAGAACAGCAAAGGCAGCCTAAACCCAGCAGAAGAAGAGAAATCATAAAGATCAGAGCAGAAATAAACAATATAGAATCTAAAAAAACTGTAGAGCAGATCAACGAAACCAAGAGTTGGTTTTTTGAAAAAATAAACAAAATTGACAAACCTCTAGCCAGGCTTCTCAAAAAGTAAAGGGAGATGACCCAAATAGATAAAATCATGAATGAAAATGGAATTATTACAACCAATCCCTCAGAGATACAAACAATTATCAGGGAATACTATGAAAAATTATATGCCAACAAATTGGACAACCTGGAAGAAATGGACAAATTCCTAAATGCCCACACTCTTCCAAAACTCAATCAGGAGGAAATAGAAAGCTTGAACAGACCCATAACCAGCGAAGAAATTGAATCGGTTATCAAAAATCTCCCAACAAATAAGAGTCCAGGACCAGATGGCTTCCCAGGGGAGTTCTACCAGACGTTTAAAGCAGAGATAATACCTATCCTTCTCAAGCTATTCCAAGAAATAGAAAGGGAAGGAAAACTTCCAGACTCATTCTATGAAGCCAGTATTACTTTGATTCCTAAGCCAGACAGAGACCCAGTAAAAAAAGAGAACTACAGGCCAATATCCCTGATGAATATGGATGCAAAAATTCTCAATAAGATACTAGCAAATCGAATTCAACAGCATATAAAAAGAATTATTCACCATGATCAAGTGGGATTCATTCCTGGGATGCAGGGCTGGTTCAACATTCGCAAATCGATCAACGTGATACATCACATTAACAAAAAAAAAGAGAAGAACCATATGATCCTGTCAATCGATGCAGAAAAGGCCTTTCACAAAATCCAGCACCCTTTCTTAATAAAAACCCTTGAGAAAGTCGGGATAGAAGGAACATACTTAAAGATCATAAAAGCCATTTATGAAAAGCCCACAGCTAACATCATCCTCAATGGGGAAAAACTGAGAGCTTTTTCCCTGAGATCAGGAACACGACAGGGATGCCCACTCTCACCGCTGTTGTTTAATATAGTGCTGGAAGTTCTAGCATCAGCAATCAGACAACAAAAGGAAATCAAAGGCATCCAAATTGGCAAAGATGAAGTCAAGCTTTCGCTTTTTGCAGATGACATGATATTATACATGGAAAATCCGATAGACTCCACCAAAAGTCTGCTAGAACTGATACATGAATTCAGCAAAGTTGCCGGATACAAAATCAATGTACAGAAATCAGTTGCATTCTTATACACTAACAATGAAGCAACAGAAAGACAAATAAAGAAACTGATCCCATTCACAATTGCACCAAGAAACATAAAATACCTAGGAATAAATCTAACCAAAGATGTAAAAGATCTGTATGCTGAAAACTATAGAAAGCTTATGCAGGTAATTGAAGAAGATATAAAGAAATGGAAAGACATTCCCTGCTCATGGATTGGAAGAATAAATATTGTCAAAATGTCAATACTGCCCAAAGCTATCTACACATTCAATGCAATCCCAATCAAAATTGCACCAGCATTCTTGTCGAAACTAGAACAAGCCATCCTAAAATTCATATGGAACCAGAAAAGGCCCCGAATAGCCAAAGTAATTTTGAAGAAGACCAAAGCAGGAGGCATCACAATCCCAGACTTTAGCCTCTACTACAAAGCTGTCATCATCAAGACAGCATGGTATTGGCACAAAAACAGACACATAGACCAATGGAATAGAATAGAAACCCCAGAACTAGACCCACAAACGTATGGCCAACTCATCTTTGACAAAGCAGGAAAGAACATCCAATGGAAAAAAGACAGTCTCTTTAACAAATGGTGCTGGGAGAACTGGACAGCAACATGCAGAAGGTTGAAACTAGACCACTTTCTCACACCATTCACAAAAATAAACTCAAAATGGATAAAGGACCTGAATGTGAGACAGGAAACCATCAAAACCTTAGAGGAGAAAGCAGGAAAAGACCTCTCTGACCTCAGCCGTAGCAATCTCTTACTCGGCACATCCCCAAAGGCAAGGGAATTAAAAGCAAAAGTGAATTACTGGGACCTTATGAAGATAAAAAGCTTCTGCACAGCAAAGGAAACAACCAACAAAACTAAAAGGCAACCAACGGAATGGGAAAAGATATTTGCAAATGACACATCGGACAAAGGGCTAGTATCCAAAATCTATAAAGAGCTCATCAAACTCCACACCCGAAAAACAAATAACCCAGTGAAGAAATGGGCAGAAAACATGAATAGACACTTCTCTAAAGAAGACATCCGGATGGCCAACAGGCACATGAAAAGATGTTCAACTTCGCTCCTCATCAGGGAAATACAAATCAAAACCACACTCAGATACCACCTCACGCCAGTCAGAGTGGCCAAAATGAAGAAATCAGGAGACTATAGATGCTGGAGAGGATGTGGAGAGACGGGAACCCTCTTGCACTGTTGGTGGGAATGCAAATTGGTGCAGCCGCTCTGGAAAGCAGTGTGGAGGTTCCTCAGAAAATTAAAAATAGACCTACCCTATGACCCAGCAATAGCACTGCTAGGAATTTATCCAAGGGATACAGGAGTACTGATGCATAGGGGCACTTGTACCCCAATGTTTATAGCAGCACTCTCAACAGTAGCCAAATGATGGAAAGAGCCTAAATGTCCATCAACTGATGAATGGATAAAGAAATTGTGGTTTATATACACAATGGAATACTACGTGGCAATGAGAAAAAATGAAATATGGCCTTTTGTAGCAACGTGGATGGAACTGGAGAGTGTTATGCTAAGTGAAATAAGCCATACAGAGAAAGACAGATACCATATGGTTTCACTCTTATGTGGATCCTGAGAAACGTAACAGAAACC
Organism: Neofelis nebulosa; assembly: GCF_028018385.1. Taxonomy (NCBI): domain Eukaryota; kingdom Metazoa; phylum Chordata; class Mammalia; order Carnivora; family Felidae; genus Neofelis; species Neofelis nebulosa. Next base: position 58,952,786 of record NC_080793.1, read on the forward strand.
CATGGGGGAGGGGAAGGGAAAAAAAAAAAAAAGAGGTTAGAGTGGGAGAGAGCCAAAGCATAAGAGACTGTTAAAAACTGAGAACAAACTGAGGGTTGATGGGGGGTGGGAGGGAGGGCAGGTTGGGTGATGGTTATTGAGGAGGGCACCTTTTGGGATGAGCACTGGGTGTTGTATGGAAAGCAATTTGACAGTAAATTTCATATATTAAAAAATAAAAAAAAATAAATAAAAGTAACCAATAAAAAAAAAAAAAAAGAAAATCATGAATTTGCCCAATATTGCCACCAACTTAAAATAGAAAACCTGACCTCAATCTTGGTAAATCCAAAATCTAGACACTTCTATAATACCAAGCTGCTACTGGTTTCCATTTTTGTTTTGAAGAAAAGTTTATATATCCATGGAACTAGGAAATGGGAGAATTTTTTTTAAGTCAGCTTTATGCTCACTAAGAAATATTTTTAGGCTCCCTGAAAGCAGTCTTCCCTCATACATGTGTACCACATGTAGCAAGGGCACACTCCTTCCACTAGGAGAATTCTCCAGGGTCCATGTCACTGCTGTGCAAAGGGCTTTCTGATGTGATAGACATATCCTCTATTAGTGCTGTCCAGTATGGTAGCCACTGGCCTCATGTAGCTTTTGAACACCTGGAATATGTCTAGTGTGACAGTGGAGCTGAATGTTAATTTTAATTTGATTTAAACTTAATTTAAATAGTGATGTGGCTCTTGAGTACTTGGAACTTGGCTGGTGACACTGAGAAATTGAATTTTAATTTTAGTTAAATTTAAATAATCACATTTGGTTAGTAGCTAGCAAAATTGCTAATGGATATCACAGGCCTGTACACACTTAAATGTGCACGAATAGATTTCAGAAGACCAACAGAACCCCCACAATTGAATATTATGTGTGCGTGTGAAATTTTCTTAAGGCAGGCTTTTCTGTCACATCCTCAAGGGATTTATAGAATAATTTTTTTTAATGTTTATTTTATTTGTTTTTTGAGAGAGAGAGACAGGCACACAGGAAGAACTTGAGAAGGGGAGGGGCAGAGAGAGAGGAAGACACAGAATCTGAGGCAGGCTCCAGGCCCTGAGCTGTTAGCACAGGGGCTCAAACTCACAAACTATGAGATCATGACCTGAGCCAAAGTCAGACACTTAACCGACTGAGCCACCCAGGTGCCCCTTGGGATTCATAGAAGTATTAAGACACATTCCTCTCTGGGAGGAGTGTGGGAGGTCTTCATGGTTTTGTATTTTCTAACCCATGTATTTAACACTTATTACATTTGTTTGTACTCTAATGAAGTTGATTCTTACTAAACTTTGCTTCTGACTCTCTGGATGTTGAAATATCCCAGCACGATTCATAAAAAAGAAATGGGATTTTGAGTAGTTTTGATGAAACATGATCAAACTCTTTTTATATACATACCTTAAAAATATTATTCCAAAGAAGATGTGAAAAATAAGGGGTTCTAATTCCAAAATTATGTTGTTTTGGTGGTGGTCGCTAATGTTCTTAAGCAAATATTTTGTTCTGGGTTTTAGTAAATTAGGGAATATTGTCCTCACAAATTTATCACCATCTTCCAAAATTCTAAATAGATGAGTCCATCCATCCATCCATTCTTCAAACATTGAAAAGGTTGTACTACTTGCTGGTCATTGTATTTAGCACTAATGATACAAATGTAACCAGGAAGTGCTCCCCTCTAACTAGGCCCTGGTTAGCAGTCTGATAGGTAGACAAATAAGTGACATAAGTTGTAACACATCATGGTAAATGTTATAATAAAATACAATTGAAGAGTCATTGAATGTCAGGTACTGTGCTGAGTGATTATGTGCACTTTTCTTTTTTAATTCCCACAGCATGTTTCTGGCTTGTTATTATTATTTTTTACATTTTGCTGATGATAAAAATCAAGCTTGAGAATTTCTAAGTAATTTCCCCTTGGCCACATAGCTGCAAGTAGGTGCACCTACTATCTCAGACTGGAGAGGGTGGATAGAAAGGTCATGAAAGATTGAGAGAAGGCAGTGAAATATATATACAGGTACATTTTTATTATATCTCCTTGGAGGATTTGCTAAACAGTAGGGATTCAGGAACAGTATCAAGGCTCTTAAAGTCAAATTACTTTTACTTGGACTCTGAAAGCTTTATTTTTTCCTCCATCATCTATTTCTAATTAATATCCCATCTAAATTGATTTATATCAAAGATGATTGAATTTTAATATAAGATAAATGGTGATACTTCATTATATTAAGCATATAAGCGTAGTCTTAGGTTACTGTTTTAGAATGTTAGTGCCTACTTTTATCCTCATTCTTTAGTGCACTGAATCTGAAAGAGACAAAAAGGGCACACTGTCAGCAGATTAGCCTTATATAGCACATCTTGAACATCTCAGGAGCAAAGACTGTGATCAGATCCTATTACAGAGTTTGCAGGGCCCAATGTGAAATGAAAATGCAGGGGACATTTTTCTAAATAGTACTAAGAATTTCAAAAAGACCACAAAAGAGCCTTCTTTGTACAGGACCATTCTCTGTGCAGGACTCTGTGCAAATGCACAGGTTGTGAGCTCATGAAGCCAGTTCTGATGTTTTTCTGCAATACACTTATATGTTTCTTCAAATGTGGCATAAATACATATGCTGTATAGTAAAGAAGTTTGAAGTACCCATCTCTCAAACTTTATGCCCTTTCTTTGGCAATGACCTCCACAACCCTTCCTGAGGGAACTGGCCGGGCTGCCTATGTTTGTGTGAGGTAATTCCATATTGCCTTCAGGTGATGAATCCAGGGGCAAACAGCTAATCTAAGCTGAGCCAATCAGATTTCTCCTTTGAGGAACCAGGACCATTGGAACTAGGCTCATAGGAACATATTCAAAGTTCTAAATCACTAAAGTTTGAAGTTTGGGAGATCTGGGGGTAATAAGAGCAGTATTCAAAGCTCTGTGAATAAAACTTTATGGGAAAGCTGGATCTAAGACATTACATTAGCCATGAGTTGGGGAGTCCAGCAAAACTGGAGATAGCAATAAGAGAAAGAGGGAGGGAGAGGAAGGGGGAAGAGAGGGAAGAGGGATGGAGGAAAGGGAGGGAGGAAATATGCTGTAAGGGGAACGAGTGTTCAGTCTCTACTAGTCTGTTAACAATTAGTACTATGTCAGACAGGTTGCCATTTTACTCTTTATATATACTTTTAAAGGATGGGATATCCTTTTAAATGATAGAAATGAAGAACAGATGCTGATTACAATTTTTCATGAACTTCTTTCAGTCCCGTGTGTCTTCTCTTTCCTTGGATTGAATCCCCTGTTACTACTTCCACTAATTTGACTGGATTGTGTTTTTTTCAGTAACCTTTGATAATGAAAGCTATGGTGTGATACCAGTTGTTTGTGAAACTGAAGTAAAAGTAAATTCAACCAGTCTTTCATGAGTCATGACACTTTCTACTGTGAAAATTGTGACTGTATTACAGTGTTAGTATTATTACTCATTTGAATGTAATGAAAAAACTAAAAACAGCATCCGAAGTCCAGGCAGTTGGTAGAGCACATGAGTTATAATTGGGACAGAAAGTACTTGTTTCTATTATAACCATGCAGGAATATTGCCTTCCAGTACGTCCTCAATTCCATAGTATGTCCACTATTTTATAGGAATATGAACTATATTTTTCAATTTCCTATATATTATTTTTTCAACATTTCTAACCAAATTATCATTTTTTAAAAATTTTTGTTGACTATATCCAATGGTAAATTGCTTGTTCTGATGCTTTAATTAATTGATCAATTTTTACTATTTTATATCAATTCATCTTGCTGCAGTAAAATTCTAAAATATAACTATACTCATACTTTTGTTTTGACCATTTATCTGCCCACATACATTGCCAAAATGTGTTTTATTTGAAAATTATTTCAATGAGATTTTGAGTTTCAATGGACATTTTAAGATGGAAGAAATGTAAGGAAATGCTTTCAAAGTGAAAATGTCCTTATTTTTTCCTTAAATGGACTATCTTAAATGGTCTAATGAGATCCAAAGATAATGTTGAATATTTTGAGTAATTTAAAATCATGAAGAATTTTTAAGAAAAGAAACAATAGATTTTTATTGTGTTTGTGGAGGATGTTAAAATTCTCTCTATTCTTTAAAGAGCTGATATGATCCCAGGGCACTGCTAAAGTCAACAAACATCAATGAATTAGAACTTGTTAATTTTGTGGTCTTCCATAATTAGAAAGTATCATTATATGAATCTAACTATCTGTATTTTTCTTTCCATTTTAAATGGGCATGCAAGTCATATATATTCACTGTGGAAATATAGAATTCGCATAAAAAATAAACAGTGTCTGTCATGGAAAAAAATCTTTCTTTATAATCTCACTTTTGTAACCCATTTTAGTATATCTCCTTCCATGTGTTTTTCCTAAGCATTTTCTACTCTATCAAGATCATATTCCATACAGAATTCTGAATTCTATTTAATTTTTACCTAATGTTTTAGTTGGTCATTTTATAAATAGGAAGTAATCTCCCTAATGTTTGCCATTTAGGTGAATCTTAATTTTTGCTACCAGAAATACTCTGGTAAAAATCTTCAGTTGCAAATATTGTTTCAGGTTTCAGATACGTTTAGGAAAGGGTCTCAGAAGTATAAAAAAAACTGTTACAAAGGTTCTTTATATTTTTAAGACTATTTTGTAGTTACTAAATGTTGTTAGATTCCAAAAGTCTGTAACTACAGGTATTCCCATCAACAATGCTATTTCATTGTTGTTTCGCTAGCAAGATTTTTTTCTCTTTTCTCCACACTCTGCTCTTTTTCTTCCTCTCTACCTTTGTCCATTTTATTTCATTTTATAATTTGATATTTCTTAGTATTCATTCTTCTTTACAATGTCTTTTTAGTGAAGGAAATTTATAGGTCTCTGGTTTCTTATATCTTAATATTTGAGTTTATGTTTCCTTCTCTTGTCTGACTACAATCTATAGTAGAACTCATTTTTATCAGTTAATAATTTTTTTTTGTATTAAGAACATAATACTTTTTAATGGCCAGTATATATAATGATGGGTATTCTTACCTTTTGCAGGAGACTGGGTTACTCTAATCTTACTTGATTGGATATATTTTTGGAGGTAGTGAAAGGGATGCTAAGACTGCAAAACCCAAATTCCTCCTAATAGCTTGGCTTTAAGCCTAGAACTACAAAGGAATACCCCCAGTCAAGTTTCTGACACATGTGATGGCTAGCTGCTATTGTATAATAGGTAACCTTCCCCTGCCTGTTGATACAGTTCAAAGTAGGATAACCATTCCTCATTTGCATGCTAAAATGTTTTACTAATTTTATTTCCTATACATCAAGGACAAGTTTGCTTTTTGTTGTTGTTGTTTTGTTTATCCCTCCCTGGAAACACTACACAATCTTATTTTGACAATATGTTTGGCTTGGTTTTATCAATGTAAAATTGGACAAAATATTATGACTTGAAATAAGGAGTTTTTAGACATTTAAGTCTGCAAGTGGAAAGGCCTTTTGCTGTAGCTTAAAGGGTTTTGGTTGACCTTTTATAAAGACTATAGTTGAACAAGACAAAGAAGTCATATCAGTTTCATAATTTAGGCCAGTTGGAATGGTTGGAAATTTCATAACCATTTTAACACATCTTTTTTATAAATGGTACATGCTGTGGTCTTTAGAAATGCATAAACCTGTTAATAGCAACTGTCAAGTGATACATTATCCTGGGACACTGGAATCCTCAAATACTGGGTGCTATTATGAATGTAGAGGGTGAAGGCAGAAACCATGGATAATATGCAATGATCAGACAATTGTGCTGCACGAGTGCCTGGGTGGCTCAGTCAGTTAAGAGTCCAACTCTGGTTCAGGTCATGATCTCATGGTTTGTGGGTACAAGCCCCGCATCAGGGTCTGTGCTGTCAGTCTCCCCCTCTCTCTGCCCCTCCCCAGCTCTCTCTCTCTCTCAAAAATAAAAAGCAAAAATAAAAGAGAAAATTGAACTGCAATTTTACATCAACAAGGAAATAAAGTAAAACATTACTCTAAAACTTCTTACAAATGTATATATTATTTCTTTTCATTCCTTTTTGAAACTGCTTAAGTATACTTTACAGACACGCAGAGATGAGAAAAGTGTAAAGGTAAGAGGTTTACAACTGGAAATGACCCTGGAGACTATATATACTTTCCATCCTTTTTCTTCCAGATGAAGAAACTAAAGGCCCATAATATTATCATATGACTTCTCCAGAGAAGATCCATTGGTGAAAGAAATATCTTGAAAAAAGAGGCAGTTTAAGTGAGGAAGAATAATGCCATGTAAGGGTTAGGAATAGTAGAGTTCAATGGCATATGGAGCACATTCAGCCAGATATTAAAAGTCTTGATCATAAAAGCTCTTAGTTATATTTGGGATGAGCATTTATATGGGACTAGGAGATTAAGAGATTGAATCCTAACTACTTGTATTATGGAAGTGAGATAGGCAAGCAGATATTTCCCACACTACATATCCAGGTAATAATAAAGGGGATATTAAAAGAACAATATTAGTAGGAAGAAAATTATAGCAGTATCCCAGAAATTTTGAGAATAAGTACTTAAATGTAAAATGTATCATCCTTCATCCTAGCACTTTCCCTTCTAATAAATCTAATCAACAAAGTATACCTGTACAAGTGAGCAAAAACCTATATTAACAGCATTCACTGACCAATTTGTGTAACTGCAATATTAAACACACTATAAATGTCCATTGATCGGAGAAGTAGTTAGGTAATTACATATATATTATATATACATATACATATACATATATGTATTATATATATGTACATATATATGCACATACATTATATATACATATGCATATATATGTATATATGTATACATATGTATATACATATATATACATATACATACATTATATATATATATATACATATATAATATATATGTAATCAATATGCTCAAACCTTAAACAAAATGAATTGGATTTTTATGTCAGTATTGAAAGAATCCTAAAATATATTGATAAGTAAATAGAGCCAGTGGAACTCACTGCATATGATATGATCTTCTTTGTGTTTTAAAAGGGAAGTGTGCATGTAAATATTTATCCTTGTAGATATTCGGAGAAAATCTCTAGAGAAGCATGTAAGTGAGGGGGAGCAGAAGTGGGAAGATTGTTATTGCTAGCCATTTTATGCTGTTTGGATTTGTTAATGTACATGTGTTACCTTTTTAATTAAAAAGATAAAGATAGTTAAAATGATCTCACAGACTACAACTAGGACAATCCCAGCATAATCACAGAAATTTAAGCATTGTTCAGTTTTGTTTTTCTGTGTTTTTTTCCCCCATTTCCTGATGGGGTCCTTGACACACTTATCAGTGATGTTTCACCTGTAACTGTTACATTTCTAAGTACTGCATTCTGCCTTAATAGGGGCTGTTCTGCCCCTAACTATATTCTGGACTTTGTAGGCAGGATGGATAGGAATGACAACTCCTGAATGTACTACAGTGATTCTCTGCATAGAGGGATTGCTAGAGCTTACTATGCTCAGCTCAGGACACTGTCAAAAGGAGCCACAAATGCTACCTGAGCCCAGTTTTTGTCTCCCACCTTGAACTTAATTAAATCTACCATAGGATAAATAATTGTCACAAATTCTATCATCAGAATGACTGTAGCAAACAAAGTCCCAGAAACTGGATTGCATCCATTGGGATAATCAAAGACCAATCCAGGACAAGGGTGCATTTCTTTTTCTCAATAGAGAGAAGGTAGGAATGCCTCACTCTGTGGCCAGCTTGGAACTGTGTTATTGTCACCTTGCTTATCCAGTGTGAGAGTCTTTTTCCTTACATGGGAAAGCATAATTGCCACTTCTTTCTTTTCAGAAGAGGACTAAAAGAAGAAAGAAATCTCCTGTGGTGGACCTCTTCCACTCAGATCTATTATTTTTACTAGAAGAATGGAAGTTGGAGAAAGAAAAGTGGGCTGACTGATCTAGAGTTGTTAGTGGTAGAAATTTAAAATAGTGCATTATGGGATTCTTGGAGACAAGAGGAAAAAGCCATAAAACTTGACAGAGACAGAGGAGTTAAATTATTAAACATGATCAAGTAGAAACAAAAAATGAAGCAATCAGTGTCAGAAAAATAGGTTTGTGTTAGGAGGGTAATAGAGTTTACAGTTTCAAAATGCAAGCAGCTCCTGTTAATGGTAAAGTTGACTGTATGGAGAGCAAAATAAGTGTTCAATGAGTGATGTGAGAAGTCTGATGTTTAGGGAATTAGAAGCTTTTGGACTGGTATGTTAAAATCCCTCATGTTCATAATAAGAAGGAAAAGACTTGTTTTCATTTATCTGGACAATATAAAGAAGTGACCTATAAGTCAATAGAAAATGGAACAAAAAGGGTTAGGGTAGGCATAATACTGTCTAAAGACATTGGTATGGAATAGCCTATATGCACCAATTTGGAGTTACACAAATGATACCACCACCTCAAAGGACCATTGACAGTGTGAATACAAGGGTAAACGTCTTGCAATTACTGCAAGGTTGTACTCAGAAGAAGAGCCAGTCATGAATATAAGCAAGATGATATAGGGTTAATACTTTGAAGAAGCAAATGTCACAGACTTTGAGTCTGGAGTTCTCTCCTGCCCAGCAAGAGAGCAGACACAGAATTGAATATAAGAGAAGCTAATGTCTGGGAGGAGACAAGAGCCCCAAGTAAGGGTCTGTGTTCTGTATTTATTAGGATCAGAAGGCTTACAAACGTGATGGATGTGAAGAAAGAGGTGATGAAGGAGTGATCATTGTTAACTCAAGTGTGTGAGAGAAAGGGAGTGTCAAAGATATGCAATGTTATGGGTTTGGGTCAATACAAAACAAAATCCCAGCTCCAAGCAGATGGCTGTTTAAGGCAGGCACCAGGCACCACTTCTGTTTATCTTAATTTGCCTAGGGGATAAGATGGATAGAGGATGCTATCTCAGGGTCAACAAGGCACCTTTCTTTTGCTAATTAGCTCTGGGCAATTTCACCCTTCTGTAGGCAGTCTATTGCCCTTTTTACCTATTTACATATTCTGGATGCTTTAGTCCTGTAGAAGCAGCTCTACACTTTTGTTCTATACTGGGGGCATTTCCCCCCTGTTTACCTATACTCAGACCTATTCTATTCCTTTCCTGTCCTATGGAAGTGGCTTCTGCTCTATGCTTTTGTTATATGCTGGGGGCGCTTTCGCCCTGGGGCTGCTTTCCACTCTAAGCCTTGTTAACCCACTGGTGCAAGCTCAGGGAATTCCTAAACTTATTTCCCACAGCAAAATAAAAGGTGACATTTGCTTAAAGACTACAAAAGATGGAGAAGCTTGGTTGAACTGGCATGAGCTTGAAAACATAAATATAAAGTAGAGAATTAAGGCTGAGAAGATATGTGGAAAGAGAATAATTGAAGAAGTAATCAGTGGATAGAGATGAAAGCATCTTGTTATCAATCTGATTTTGAATCTAAGTCAATAAAGTCATTTTTAACTAGTACTTCTTCTAGGAATGATTTGTTATGTTTTTAGCTTGCATATGCCAAAGCCCAAGGTGAAATGGTCTGGAAGCAATAATGAGAAGCAAGGGAAGTGAATCACGGTTGCAAATGTGCAGTTTTAACTATAGAGGTATGTCAAAGTCTATGCTATCAGAAGAGAGTTTTGGGGGGGGGGGCACCTGGATGGCTCAGTTGGTTAAGCAGCCAACTTTGGTTCAGGTCATGATCTCGCAGTTTGTGAGTTCAAGCCCCTCATCAGGTTCTAGAAGACTCCTCAGAGGGTCTCCACAAATCTCTGAAGAGATTGATTTCCAGTTCCCCAGATCAGCAACCAGTTCAATGGGGCACATTTTCTTTTCTTTTTCTTTCTTTCTTTCTTTCTTTCTTTCTTTCTTTCTTTCTTTCTTTCTTTCTTTCTTTCTTTCTTTCTTTCTTTCTTTCTTTCTTTCTTTCTTTCTTTCTTCACTTTCATCTTCCCTGCTTTCTTACTTCTGCTTCCTAGATTCAATTCAAAAATTATGTAACCACACTCAGATCCTCATTGTCAGACTCTCTTTTAACAAATTCAAATTAAGACAGTACTTTCTTTTCTCAGTAAGCAACTTAGCTTGGGAATTTGTGGATAATGCAGAATGTTTGGAGTAGAAAACTCTAATGAACGTTCTAGGGATATTGATTAGCAGTGGAGTATAGTGAGGAACAACTTTGTATTTGCATTTATAATTAGACAATCCCTTGAGTCAAATTTCTTTCATGTGTGACGTGCTTTGATATCATTTTCTGGGATTGTTACCTATGGAATCCCACCTGTCCATCGGCATCAACCCTCCAGAGAGATAAGATTCTTGGAAACAGTGAAGTCACTAGGATCAAAGGGAATATGAGCATGGGTAATTTGATAAAGCAGAGAAAACAGCTTTGAAGAATAACAGGGAGTTCAAGAGGGAGCAGGAGACTGTGATATGAGCCATTATCTCTTCTTTGCCCCTTTATCCTTACATTTTTGTAAGTTAAATTCTTTTTTAAATTGGTCTGTTGTTTTCCCTAAGTGTAGTGGAAAACTCTCAAGAGTTATCAAGTGATTTCTATGAAGAACACAGAGAACATAAAGGTAAAGATGATTCTACCTAGATCTAAGGATCTACACTCTCCTTAAGGCAGAGAGATAAACTTCTGCAGTGGTATAAACTGATGAGTAAGGAAATGGCCCCCCAGAGAGCTAAACCTACCTCATAATCTCTTGCTGATTCTCTCTGTAATTCTTCCTCAGATTTTCGTCTCTGGCTTGATGCTCCAAGGTGCACCTAATCTCTGCTGGAATCAGTCCTGCAATCTTCTCATAGTCCCTTAATCTTTCAAGTGAAGAGGGAGTGAGGGTGAAGCTAGTGATTAATTTGGACTAAACATAAAGTCTCTTCCCATTTTCTCAGCTCTCTGCTTTTCCCTTTCCCTTCAGCTAAAATCTAAGACTTCATGAGAGTTAGCTTCTGAAACTAGAGCCTAACTGGACATTAGCGGTTAGCCCCTCACGTGGAGGTCCACCAGAGTTACCTTACACAACAATGCATATATTCAACTACTGCTACAAAATGCTTTCATTAGTAAGTATACATGGTTTAGAATTGGGAACTCTAGGAGGGAGACTATTTTTTATATGCTGTACTGCACTGCTATTCTGTAATTCTGAATACTGTATATAGCATATATTGATTAGACCAAATGGCTATAAATTGATATAATTAATAATTTTTTTGTCTTTCTAAATTGAACAAAGAATATTAAATTTAAATTCACCATAATTGTGTCATATGCAAAGATACTTGTGGGAAATATTCAGAAGCAGACACATGCAAATTTTTTCTAATTTTCCTGTGTGATTTATTGGTTATGTATTCACAGTTGGTTGCTACCCAAAATTTAATGCACATTAACAGTGTCCTAAAGATCATTTGCATCACTCCAGTGACATATTGCACTTCTGTCCCCTGTGGAGACTCTATAATTACGCTGAAACCTTTTGTCTGTGACATTGGCAGTTCTCCTGGAGTGCACATATCTCCCAGCATCCTACAGATGTTGCTCAAAGTTAATCTGGTGGCAAAGGATGCCTGGTTTTGTTCACATTTTGGGAATCACTAGTGAGAATCTCAGTGCCACCACTTTGTATTTGTCTTCAGAATTTGCACAAGTTATTCAAATCCTCTGTGTGATGCCTGGAGCCAGGGACACCACATGGTCAATGGCTTATGATGAGACTGTAAAGCTGTATTTTTAGGTCTTTCAGATGTTTCACTTTTCATGGCTTTCACAGAACAGCTGAGCCCTCATTGGTGGTGGTTGAGCCCCATGGGTTCCCATTTTCAAATACTTAAACTCCTGTAGTGATTGATACCTAGATGAAAATACATCAGTAGGCCTGATAGATGAAGTAGAAAATGTACATTTCTCCATTTAATAGCTGTGTGGCAGAGACTATCTACTTCTGTGTATGATTTATAACTAAGGTCTCTTTATTCTTTGGGGGAGGAAAAAGCAACAGCGTCTATATAGAGAGTAAAAGAGTCTTTAAATTTAAAAGGAGACCTCATTTTATATGTGTGCTTCAGTTTGTTTTTACGTATTGCTTCAGTCAACTAATGTTTGAGTTTCTGTCACCTCCCAGGCTTGTGGCTAACATTACACATGGTTAAATATTCTAACTTAAATTTTGCTTTACTTGTTTTTACAAGTTTTGAAAATGTTGAAGTTCATTGTCTGAGAGCTCTGAGAAGGCTCATAAAATCTTTTGCCATCCACAGCTAGTGCTACAGCTCTGCCTTTCTCTCAACATATTTTCAGATTAATATGAATTATCATGGTTATAAATATATCTTTATTCTGTGATTGATTATAATCTTGGATAAATCCAAATTAAAATTAACAGGTAACTAATTCTCTATTAAAACACTCTCACAACCAATAGCATATTGTTTCTCATATAGTATAAAGAATAAAAAATATATTGCCATTATACATCTCTTTATTAAAAAATAAAACAACCTGACTATTCCTTCCACTATAACTTTCCATCTTCTTCCTCTTCTATATTTTTAAATCTTCTAAGTGTTGATAAATTTATAAATTGGTTGAAACTATTATTTGAAAAAAAATCTTGATGTTACAAAATACTACTTATTAGAAAATATAGTAGAAGATATGCACTATATATATGTGTACATATATATATTATTAGTATGTGCACTTCTCATTTGCAATAAATATGTCAGGTAAGAGGGAATGAGTTATTATTAGCTTACTACTCAAACTTTCTCTAAGGGAAAGTTGACATTATACAGTATTTGAAAAGTTACCAGAAGTGGTAGTGTGTTTTCTCTGGGAGGCCCCCGAACCTGGTAGTATCTTCATGTCTCTGCTCTAGCCCAGTGTCTGGTGTTAAAATTTTTGAATTTCTGGAAATGGAACTTTTGCACTCTATCCAGAGGTGGATTAAAAAAAAGAAGCATTGGTAACAACCATTAATCAAAACTACATGCTATAAATCAATCAAGCCTAATATAAATTTGTGAAACAATAAATGAGAAACTATTTCAAATGGAAACAACATAATTTACTGTCAACCCCAGCCTCAACTCTTCTACTGACACTGATATAAGTTATAAACTGATTTGAAATAAGGAAGTTGATTTTTTAGACCATGTTTAGAGAAAGTTTCATACTACCTATGGGACTATTATATTGAAATTTTGGTGAGGCCCAATGAAATCTAAAGTAGGTGATCTACTTCCAGTGACAGCTTACTTGTCTCTTGGATAATTCAGAAACTCTTACCTGAACAGTGGTAAACTCACATGGCCATATTTTGCTTCTGATTTGTGGCTAACAGCCTTGATATTACTAGGTATATAGGTGAAGGGGGGACTTCATATTTCTTTATTTTGCAGTATATCGATTTGTCCATTGAAGCTTTTATATAGGGTACAGAACATTGCATTATCCTCATGTGCCTCCTACATCCCATGTTTAAAAGTGTTGTTAGAATCCTTCCTTTAGGGCTCAGATTAATATATTCATTCACTACCTATAATATCTCATTCACTGGGTTTCATCAACAAGGAAGCAGTGTTTTGCATAAATTAATCAGATCCATGTGATACTAAATTTTGATTCAGAGAATAGTGACAGTATTAATTGTATTAGTATCTGTTCCCTCATTTTTTATTAACAAATTCCAGTTTGTTCTAGGTGTCAATGTTCCCAATTAAAAAAAAGTCTATTTCTCACACCTCTTTGCAGTAAAGGTGTCCATGTGACTCAGCTCTGGCCAATGGGCGGCAAACTACAATTTGCTGAAATCTTTAAGAAAGCTTTGTTTTTTCTTTGTCATTTCCTTCTCTCTTTTGCACAGAAATTGATTTGACAGCTAGAGATAGTCCTTTCATCATGCAAACATGAGGAAAAAAAATAAAGAAGGTCATACATAAAAGTTTTAATGTGTGTGAACCACTGATCCAAAACTAAGAATACTTCTTTCCAGAATTTTTGTTACATTGAAAAATAAGTATGTGCACATATTATTTGTTTATATATCTGTCTGTGTTTTCATTTATTCATGGACCAAACCATCCCCCCTGTATAGAAACTTTGGTCCCAAGAGATATTTGTAGTTATTATCAGGATAAAGCAAATTATGGGAGTTTCCCATTGCTACATGAGTTTATTCTTGGCCCAAAACTACAAAGTATTTTGTCTTCATGGCTTCTTAGATATTCCGGAATGCTAAGATGCATTTTTATTTTTAAGAGGGGACTGTAGGATAGTATTTCCAACTAATTTGATCAGGGAATCCATTTTCAAAGAGTTTCTGCTAATGACTGTGGCACTATTCCATATGGCAATGGCACTAAAGTGGAGAAATACATATAAACATAAATTAAATATAATAGAGGAAGTGAAGAGATAAATGAAAGTAATTCTATTGTCAAATAATGGAAGACTACTCAGGTTGGAGTTCAGAGAGACTTTCTAGAAAAAGTGACTGCTAAACTCAGTTATTTTTCATTTATTTTGATATATTCAGCAATCTATTTACACAAATTTGTGAAAATCCTCTTGGTCTGTATATATTTTATGACTTATTTTTGAATAATTTTCCAATTAAAAATTGTATCCCTTGAGAGGAAGAGCAATTGAATCTGTATCAAAATAAATAAATAAACAGGGAATTAAAATAACTTCTAGTTTTATAAGCTCTGTGCTGTAACCAAGTGAACTAATTGGCCATAAACCAGATTTTATTAAGGCCTGTGTGTATAGTGTAAATAGCCCTTTGCAAAATCGTGCTAAAAGTATCCAAAAGAAATGACCGTGAAGTCTTGAAAACTATGTAATCTAATAATACACTTGCACTTCATAGTGGGCTATAAGCAGCCAGGGGGAGGAATCCCTCTTCCTACCCTTCATTCATCAATCAGGGCTCTTTAGAGTAAAGTTGAGATATTTTTTGACTTCAGCCCCTGGTCAGGTACTACATGAAGGCTAAGTATGAGAAGGGAATCTATAGAAACCACAGGATGGGATTTCACTCTGCCATTGCTGAATCTTTAAAATGGTTGTCTGACCTGATGAGTATTCAGATATGGAAAGTGATTCTAGTCCTATAACCTTTAAATACTGGTTGCTATTTAGCAAATGATGGGTGATAATTCTCTTTACTTCAAATGTAGCACAAAGCACTGAAGATATATTGCTTTATTCTATTATTTAGAAATAGGTAATTCACATCATCATTTAGAATGTATTTTTAAGTAGACTATAGAAGAAAAAAGCAAAAGTGAAAGGCATTTCATTATGGTAGTATACTGGTAAGCTCTTCTATCATTTTTTGCTTCTGTTTAGATGGTATTTTTTTGTCTTCTTATTTATACAAATATTTTCTAAAAGAGTAATATGTTTTAGACTATTTTGTGAAACTCTATCCTTGTCTAAATTTGATCTTCAGCATTTTATTTCCAGGGACAACCATATATAGTAATATTTTAAAGATGTGTTTATGATATGCTAAAGGCATGTTTATCTCAGGATTATCTTATATACATATAAAATATATATTTAGAAAAAGTCTTCTTATGAATTGGGGGAGGCAATTATTGTTCCTTATAGAAAATAATTTTATTTGATTGCTTCCTAAAGTTATTAAGACTATGATGAAATGTCTTAGAGAAAGTAATTTGAAAAATGTGATTGAAATCTTGAGTCATGGATTCACAGAACAGAACTTTTCTTTATGATTGAAATACTCCCTCCACCTTTAGTCACACACCATTTTAGCTCTTTCCTACCGCAAGTTGATTCTCTCACATGTTAGAGCCTGGACATACCTCTGAGCTGTAGTTTAAAGGCTACAATATATTTATGTTGAGACATTATGTTGTAACTTTTATACAACCATCATTTATGCTAACAATGCAAGATTGTTTGACAACAATGCATTAGTAACTTTTAGCCCCAGAACCAGCCTTTCCCATGTCCTGGAAACTTATTTGCTGAGACTCAGCATAGTTCTGATATCCTTTTTTCGTGAGGATTGAGCTCATCTTGGGCTTAAGCATAATTCCTTAAGATAACATTATGTCTGAACTTTTTTCCCAGTAATGCTGTTAGATGAGGAACATATATGTGATTGAGGAATTATTATTTTTAACTTCTCAAACTTTTAGAGTTAAGGAAACTAGGATTCTAGTTAGTCTTTTCTCACACACAAAGTCTGTGACCCAAATTTTTCAACTCTGGAAAGTACTCTAATCAACTAGAAAATTTGGTTTGATTAGATGGTCATCTAGAGCCCTTCCCAAGCCCAGTTCAATAAATAAATTATATAATAGTACATCTTTACACACCTTGCCTAAATGTAAAGATAGACAAAGTGATTTTTAACCTTATGTCTTCTACTTTATAAAAGTGAACAATTTATGGCAAATAATCATAATATTTCACTATAAAATGCATGCTATAAAGGCAGATAATTAATACTTATTACATTATGAGAAGAATAAAGAATTTTTCTACATTGAAATCATCTTAATTGATTGACTCTAGTAATAAAGCAACATTTAAATAGTAAAATTATATATGAGAATGTTTCAAAAATTCAAGAAAAAATTATTTATAACTATATGAAGTATTAGAGGACTTAGTTGAGAATGACAAAGTTTTAATATAGAGTACCCTGACATTAACTAAAACATTTTAGACTTATGTTGTTACTTTTCTATAAATCCTTACATAGCAATTAAAGCCAAGCAATGACTGGATAGTAAGTAGAAAACCATATTCCAAATCCTTTCAGTGAACTAATAAAAAATTTATGGTGTCTTATAATACAGTATGAGCTGATGTGGAAATACTTAGGATTGGCAGGAGGAGGCTATTCTTAGTATAAAGCACCTGTTTTATTTTTTTTATTAAAAATATTTTTTAGTTTATTTTTTGAGAGAGAGAGAGAGAGGGAGAGAGAGAGAGAGAGATTGATTATTGGAGAGGTGTAGAGGGAGAGGGAGAGGGAGAGAGAGAATCCCAAGCAGGCTCCACGTTGTCAGCATAGAGTCTGTTGCAGGGTTCCATCTCACGAACTGTGAGATCATGACCTGAGCTGAAATTAAGAGACGTTTAACTGATTGAGTTACTGAGGTGCCCCAAAACAGCTGTTTTATTAAGTAAAATTTGTCACTATAATTACAAGTAGAATTTGATCAAATTTATAATACGAAAAGTAATTTTATTATTCTTTCAAGATGAGAAGGAATTACAAATACTACAGTGTAAGACTCTACTTCTCATTTAAAAAGTAATCTGCCATTAATTTCTCAATTGGTATGTTTAGAGAAAATGTTGGAACATAGTAGAAAAAAAAAAAAGCTAAACAACCTAAGGATTGTGTCAATTAATATAACTTCAGTTTAATCTGTACAGGAGAAAATATAAAATAAAATTAGTCAAAGTTGTAAACTGGCTTACATTTTTATTGATATAAATTTTATTTTATATTTTGAGTACTTATATTTTATCTATTTTGAGTAGAATGGTCTTCAATTATGTGTGATGGACTGCTTAAATAAATATCTATTTATGTGATTGCAGTTTATAGAAGCTAAATTACTATAGAATCCCCTGATAATGTATTAGACATATTATTCTTTCTTATCTGTGATGATATATTTATTCATACAAAATTTTAGTCATCAAAACAGTAAATAAATATGAAGAATTACTGAGATCAACTTAAAGTTTAGCACTGATATTTTAAACTATCAGTTTATTGACATAACTCATTATTTATATGTTGTATCAAAATATATAAAGAGATAAGAAAAAACACTTATTGCATGATTTTAGTACTCTAACAATCATCAGTCATATTTATTAAAAATGTATTTGCTTTAAGAATTTGACACATACAATCCTTTTAGGAATAAATGAGATGATATACAAAAAAATCTCTTGTGACCATGCACTGAAAATTGCTAACATTTCAAAAATGAGCTGTATCAATTGGATAAGCTTTTTTGTGGACACTAGAGGAACTGACTTCTACTTTTTGGGTTGGCCTATTCTTTCATAACCAATAGACAGCTTAGAATGATGTCTTAACTTTCTTCTCATATCAGTGTTAAAGAATAAATCCATTTCCCAACTCTTATATGATGTTATCTTTGGAAATAAAACATAAAAGATAATTAGGTCTTGTTTCATGACATAAATAATACAAGTAAAGGAAAAACATGTGAAATACGGTCTTTCCATCCTTGAGTCAGTGTGTACTGCACATTAATGTTTAATGGTTTCTTTTTTTACTTAGTTCAGTTTTATTGCTCATGAAATGAGTGAGTGATTGCAGGAACTAGAGCCAAGTAAGCTTTCCCATACTCCTCTGCCAGTGCACTGACCTGCAACACCCTGATATTTCATTCCTTGGCCTCTGCTAAGTGGAGTCTGCCAGCCATTTTAAAATGTGCCAAAATGCATCGTGGTTATGTGATGTGAAAAACATCCATTAAGTTATAGTTTGAGTCTACACGCCACTTCATATTACTTGTAAACAAAGCCAAATCTCTCAACCTCAGCCTTGAGAGCAGTATACTTAAAAAACAAAAAACAAACACACACACATTTTTTGTAAGCAGGTAAATATAATAGCTTAACAAGTGTATATAAAAATCCTATAAGATTTAGCAGTCAGGGGTCAATTTTACTTTTTTACTATGATGCAACTGAGTCAAGTCTACATCTTTTGCCTTATGACAGGTTCAGAGCCATGAGGAAGTTGGAGGTAGGGAATTGCTCATACTTGACATCAGTCCCTTGCCTCCCTCTAACATGCTAACACACCCACAAAGGCAGACAATAAAGGACTGTTCTCAAGGAAAAAAACAAACAAACAAACAAACAAAAATCTACTTGTACATTATTAAAAGCAACCCCCATTCTCGAATAATAATAATAATCAAAGCAATGAAGAAAATTAAATTAAATGGGTTCTCATTTAGTTAACAGGTGCTGAGTGTATATTTAGGACAAAGCCATTCAAATTTATCAATACACAAACCCCTCTAGGAGCAGAAAAAATCATTATTTAAAAAAATTAATGTTTATTTATTTTTGAGGGAGAGAGAGACAGGGCATAAGCAGAGGAGGGGCACAGAGAGAGGGAGACACAGAATCAGAAGCAGGCTCCAGGCTCTGAGCTGTCAGCTCTGAGCTGTCAGCCCAGAGCCCGATGCGGGGCCTGAACTCATAAGCTGTGAGATCACGACCTGAGCTGAAGTTGGACGCTTAACCAACTGAGCCACCCAGGCGCCCCCCAAATCATTATGTTTTTAAGGAATTTAGGACCAGCCACAGAAGTATAGCCAAGATAATATTCCAGAGTTGTTTTGAGGCCTAAAAATATTAACATAAGCTCTTTCTAAACTATTAAGCTAAAAATATAAAATGAATATTTACTGATGAATGAAAAGAATCTAGAAAAAAACAAACTGTTGTAGGAATATTGGTAAAAATTCCAAAAACAGAACTTACCAAAATATTCATAGAAAAAGGGGCAATATGGGGCATCTGGGTGGCTCAGTAGGTTAAGTGTCCAACTCTTGATTTCGGCTCAGTTCATGATCTCACATATATGAATTTGAACCCTGTATTGGGCTCTGTGCTGACAGTCCAGAGCCTGCTTCGGATTCTCTCTCTCTCTCTCTCTCTCTCTCTCTCTCTCTCTCTCTGTCTTTCCCTCTCTCTACCCCTCCCGTGCTTGTGCTCTCTCTCTCTCTCTCAAAATAAATAAACTTAAAAAAAATTAAAAAGAGAAGAGACAATAAAAAATAGTATTTCTCTCCATTCTTCATACAAGATTCAGACCAATGGCAGGTGTTTTTGCAGGCACAATGAAAGTCATTGAGGGTTAACAGATTTGGTGAGTGATGACCTAGAAATACTTTACACTGAATACAATTTAAAAGAATAATATATATTTTCACTTAGTTTGTTAAAGTATGCTGAATTAGTATGTGTGAACATGAAGAAGAATTTCAGAGAGGGAGAAATGTAATTGTTGCTCAACTGACATACAATGATTAAGATCACTGTTGGGGAATACTCTACATAGAGGTGAGATAAACTCTTTATGCAAAATTTGTTTTAATGTCAAGACTGATGATACCAGTCACACACACACACCAAGAAGTGATGAAAACCTTTAAGACTCACATAATGAGGCTTTCTGTAAAGCCTCCAAAATGAGGCTCTAAAGCAGATATGAAAATGGCTTGAAGAGAGAGTTGGGTGGGCCAGCTGCCCTAAGAATGCATATAGGCCAAGGCCTTTGCACACTTCTAACTTCAAGCTGGCACCAAGGAAGGAAGCACCCAAATTTTCTTATCAGCTTATCCGTATGTGTGGCGGAAGGAAAGGAGTGGTGGGATTTCAAGCTATTTTCATGTTTGTGCTACAAACGTGGAAAATGGAACTAACTTTATTATAGTGGAAAGCAATAGTGATAAATTCAAATGGTTGTTTCCCTTGAAAGCATTGCCCCTTTTATTTTTTTTAAATTTTTTTTTTTTTCAACGTTTTTTATTTATTTTTGGGACAGAGAGAGACAGAGCATGAACGGGGGAGGGGCAGAGAGAGAGGGAGACACAGAATCGGAAACAGGCTCCAGGCTCCGAGCCATCAGCCCAGAGCCTGACGCGGGGCTCGAACTCACGGACCGCGAGATCGTGACCTGGCTGAAGTCGGACGCTTAACCGACTGCGCCACCCAGGCGCCCCAGCATTGCCCCTTTTAAAAATAGGTGCAAGATCAGGATGGAGAGGAAAGTATGTTTCCAGTACTCAGGGGTAGTTGCATTAATGTAGAAGGAAATGATACTTTTGATTTGGGGAACAGCCAACACCAAAACCCACACTTCCTGGAGAATTGCTCACTGGCTTGAACTGGTGCCCCAGGGGAAGACTAGTGTGGTGCCTTGGGTGGAGCAAATGGCTGGATGAAGGTGGTAATAAATGACTCCTACTTTCTAGGTACTTATTATGTACCAAACACTATGCTAAACATCCTAGGAATAATAGCTCATCTTATTCCCAAAATTAACTGATTAGGTGGCCCCTTTTTACAGATGAGCAAATTAAGATTCAGAGAGTAATAGCAAGCTAGTGAATCAAGATTTCAACTTGTTGTATGTCTTAACTCAGGTTTTGAGCTCTTGGTTACTACTTCAAAAATGGTTATGTAGTTTCTGCCTATTTTATGTAGCTAACATTTGAAAGCATACATCTCTTATGAAAATTTAGTTTTCTACTATGTTTACATAATAATTTCACTGAAAAAAAGATGGATGATGATATTTCTTTGTTATCAGGAAATATGGAACTATGTGGATCTTTTAGGAATGACCATTATTGGGGTTTGCATTACTTTCCTTTTCTATTCTGAATCACAGCCTGGTTGTGTCACTACTGTTAAAAAAGAAAATTCAACTGGATAAATTTGAAGATCTAATTGGCTAATTCAACAGTTCATGAATTGGGTAGCATCCCATCTAGCGAGTAAAAGTAACTTAGAACTATACAACATGTAAGGCTTTCATAGGCAGAAAATAGGCAAGACAAAGGAAGACTGTATTGTTTCAGGCAAAGTCCCATTCCTTTGGGAAAAGGCAGGTGTCTGTCCAGCAAATTACCTCACTGGTAGCATTAGGTAATTCCAGATTAAAGGGTTAAATGTCACATTCCTGGGAGAAACTGAAACTGCTGTTAGGTTAGATATGAAGCCTTGGTTTGTGATGTAGGGTGTGGTATAAGTGACTCCATTTGGACCTGCTGTCTGTGTGTTTCTTTCTTAACACTTCCTTATTCTAAAGCTTTCAATGGGCTTCTTAACACTTCCTTATTCTAAAGCTTTCAGTGGGCTTATCACTACCAATAGAGTCAAATATAAATTTATATGTCTAAATTCACATCTATTTTCAAAAAAATTATAACCCAATATATTAAGTAGTATTTTATTGGATGTTTTGTATTAAACAAACTGAGAAAATGAAGTAGAAGAAGCTCATTTAATACTGTCTACTGGAGTTTACATAAAGATTCAAAATATTAATAATTACACTTAATTTTAAGATCCATATGCTCAAAAGATAATTAAAATGTGTTAAACATTTAAAGAAAACTCATATCAGCGATACCGTATGTGATTTAGATTGGAATCTAAAAGATAAAGATGATTAATAAAGAAGCCTGTTTGTTAACTATGTCCTATGTATGGAACAGTTGACAAAAAACAAGAGGGGACAGAGAGAGAAATTATAGTCCAGAATAATTTATAATCTAGTCAAGAAACCAATCATATAGGCCTGGCATGGGAATAATCACAAAGGAATATCATAAAATAAAGGTTGTATTTTCAAATGTAGTAAAATTATGTCTAGAGAGGGATGCATTAGTCAAGGAAAGCTTCCTGAAAATAATTGATTTTGATTCAAACTTAGAAGCAACTGAATGGTCACAGATGCTTAGAGAATAATAAGGAGAGTTGAAAAATATGAATAGCATCACCCAAACAAAATAAACAGAAAATATTTATCTCCCAGCATCCCCCTCTTAAGGAAACCTGCCATCTTCTTGTGATCAAGATAAGATTTTCCCACTTCCCTGTCCACAATAGTAGGCTCATGATTTAGGATAGGCCAGTCAGGCCACTCCATTTATCTGACCACACTGATTGGTTAAGGATGGGCACTATGATTCAAACTGGGTCAATCAGAAGCTAAGCAATTTGTTTAAGGTCATGCAAGTTGAAAAGCATAAACTCAAATTCAGGTATATCTGACTTCAGAGACAGTGGTTTTATATTCTACACCAAATGTTCTCACATTTTAGTATCAAAGACTTGTTAAAATACTGGGTACCACTTTCAGAATTTCTGATTCAGTAGGTTTGGGTTGGATCCTGAGAATATGAGTTCCTAACATATATCCAGGTAACATCAAAGGTGCTGATCTGGCTACCACTTATGGTGAACACACTACACAAGACTATAAGAGGAATAATCAAGAGCATGAAATGCTTTTTTGGGTTTAAACATGTAGTTAAAAGGAAACTTCTAGAAGGTCATAAAATAAATTGAGGATACTATAATGAGAAATGTGAATGTAGATATAATAGTAGACTCACTGAAGGATTTGTTCACTGAAGGAGAAAACACGAACTTTAGCTAAATGTTTTGGGGTAAAAGATGTAAAGAAAACATAAAGGTTGATGGATAGGAGAAAGAACAGATAGTGAGTTGACAACCCAAGAGGTAACAATTGGAAAAAAAGAGAATGAAAATAGAGACTGGGACGCCTGGGTGGTTAAACATCCAACTTCAGCTTGGGTCATAATCTCCCAGTTCTTGAGTTTAAGCCCCGAATTGGACTCTCTGCTGTCAGCACAGAGCCTGCTTTGGATCCACTGTCCCCCTCTCTATGCCCCTCCTCCACGTGTGCTCTTTCCCTTTCTCTCTCTTTTCTCTCTCTCTCTCTCTCTCTCTCTCTCAAAAATAATTAAACATTAAAAAATAAAAATACAAGAAATAAAGTCAGTGGCGTTTCATTTTTGACAACTTTTAGTTTAGATTAATACACAATATTTTTATAGAGCCATCTATTTTCCAGCCAATTATAACTTATATACTTGATGTCATGTTATAAAAATAGATACAACAGTACAAATTAACAGCAGAAAAAATAAGTTCAGGAACAAAAATAGGAAACAAACAGAAGGTGGTGTTGAAATCCTTAACAATTTTGGAATTAGAGCTGACATTAACAAATCAGTCTGTGAAGAAGGCTGAGTTGTGAGAGATATCATGTCAGTTTAAGAATAAACTGTTTTAAGCCACTTAGATTTTAAAAACATATCTTTCACATAAAAACATGTTGTTTAAACCACATGACCTAACTGTAAATATAATCTGATAGATTTTTTTCATGTATCTTTATTTGGTGACAATAGTCTTCTTATCCTCTTTGGAATTCTTTCTCTTTAAAAATGAACTGACGCTGTCCATCTCCGATAAGGCTATTTCAGGGCTGGAAGGGAAATGTCCACCTCAATTATGAGATAGTTTAAGGTAGCCCAGAAGCAAAAAGAAGCTTTGAAGTCTTCATTTGAAATATTTTGCTGCTTTACTATCAGTCACTGGTTTAGGTGAAACTCTAATGGCTGGAAATAAAACATTGTCACTTACTAATTAGATTTAAAAGGAAATCAGTTGAATCATGGAATAGGGCATGCTTAGATGTTAGCTTTCAAATCCAAGATAGAAGAAAGGAGGTTCTGAGGTATTAACTCCACATCTAACAAGACAGCTGTCTTTATGCTCATGCTTGCTATTCTCTGCAGTATATCCTGAGCCCATATTTATGCAAGCAATGCATTCTGCTTTGAGCAGGAAAAGACTGTTTACCCAGTGTGGAGTGTACATTCTTTACATCAGCACTGGACAGCTCCAACAAAGCATGGCCAGAAAGCATACTCCACTCGTATCGCTTTTTTCAGATGCTTGAGTGAACAGATCAAAATTCTAGTAGGTTAGAGAAGTTCCTTAAGTTTTGTTTTTTAATTATTATTATCAAATTGTACATGCACATGAAATAATAAAAGTTATACATTAGTTTAGCTTTTGATTTAAAATAAGTTTTATGGCCATGATTAAGAGACAACAGTTATAGAACGTAAGAAATCCTGAAAGAACAAGGAGGAAGAGGAAAAGATAGGAAATAGAAGAAACCAATTAAGATCTATGACTTGCAGGAGAATTTCTCTGAATGCTGCGACTTTTCAAATGTTCAATATCTGTAGAGCAGATGATGTTATACCTACCTTTTTGTGCTTTCCTATCTCAGTGTTTTAATGAGTCTCCTATCTGTGTGTGAAACAGTGATAGGAGGGATTTGCCAATGATACATAGTGCCAGGACTCAGCCCTGTAGAATTCTGATTGTATGGATTAAAGTTTGGCCCAGGAACCTAGACTTTAGTATTACAACCTGCCCACTCATAAGTGATTCTGTTGTAGGAGAATTCCTTACCACTGTCTGAGAAGCTCTGTTATATCCTCAACACTGTTATTATTCCCAGAAATCCTTATATTTGATTTTTAAAGCCAAAAACAAACTATTTGAGTAGTAAGACAAACACACCTGTGTGAAACTTATGTCGGCTTTCTCACTATGTGACAATACAGGCCATAAAAAATAAAAGAGTATCTTGGGACAAATTATACCGTATGCTTGGATTCACATACAACATGGAGAGTTGCTGACATTATGCTGGATATCAGTTTTCAATGTGCATTGCTTACTATCCTTAAGCCTAAGAGGAGCTGCTGTTTTCTCTCACACTGAAATTTTATATCTAATGAAGAAAATCAAGTATATTATTTTTGTTTAATGGTTACCTCCCATGGCATCTCTCTATATAACCCTGTGGCTTTAGTGCTAACTTTTTAAAAAAGCTAGGCAGTAAAAATCTTTGCTATGGTGATTTAATCATTCCATTTTATGGAAAGCAAGGCACACATTTCTGTGCCCATTAGCAGAACATATCCTTGTTAGATACTTTTTCTTACTTAAAGAATTTGGCATACAGCAAGCACACCAGATCTCAAATAAATGGTGTTGAAATAGCTCACAACAGTGAATAGATGTAAATTTTCTAATGAATTAGCCCCATGTCATAAAATATTTAGTTTGTTTAAGGGAGAGAATAAGTCATTAATAGATTTCCTATGGTGAAATTTGAGAGTCATCAAGATCAAGCAAACAGAAACAAAATAGTATTTGAATTTTTTTCCTCCATTTTTTACTTGAGGGCCTGACTGAAATCCAGCATTCAACATTAAAGCAGCAATCTGCTGCAGAGTGGATGAATTTGTGATAAATGGTCCCTTGAGGTTTATAAAACATATTCTCCATAAAACAAGCCACAATATGTTTCTTCACATTAGTCAGTTCCTGACATTCAGGCTGCAGGAGTTCCAGTCCAGTGTTGGTACCTGCCATCCCCAAGCTGTAAACAACTCTTTGTTTATTGCAGCAAAGCTCATACATCCATTTCAAGGTTTTACAGCGATAAAAGGCTGACTGCTTACATAAACTGAAGTGGGCTGCAATGTTGTTATTTTGTTTATTGCTCTTTTACTGCAGTGGTCAAATAGTCCCTTTGAGAACAGACACCAGTTTTCTGCCATCTGCACAGTTCGTGTCAGAAAACTTGTGTCAACTGAATCACTAGGGGAAATATTTATAATGAGAGGACTAATTAAATGAAACATTGCCTCCCAAAATTGAATAGGAAATGCAGATGATTAATAGCAAATTAAAAGTAATATGCCATCTTTTTTTTTTCTTCTTCTTGGTATGGATAGTACAATTTGCCCTGGGGACCTTGGGGAGCATAAATCATGTCTGCCTACCTAGCAATGGCCAGGTAAACATAACTTTTGTCTTTTTCAGTTAAGGTTTTGTGTTTCCATTTTTGAAATGCATGTCTAAATATTTCTGGACAGTTTTAACTACATATTTATGTTTATGGACTGTAAATACCCAGAAAACTCATATCAAATCACTTGTTTTTGCCTTTAAGTATGTTGTCTGAATCAGCAAGTTCAAAAACAAAACCATAATTTTAAGCAGAAAGTAAAATTTGGTTACACAGTTATATTCAACTACAAGAAAATCATGAAAATTCATGATGGGTAGAGATAATCTGTTTTCCTCCAGACAAAATCATTACATTTAATTTGAAATGATGGAGGGATTTCTCTAATAAAAGTCTAAGTATGCTGTATTTTCAGTATTGAACTCTAGAGGGTGGTCCCATGGTGTGATTTTGACATCTTTTTGGAACTCTGATATTAAAATTTAAGATATGTACCTCAGTAAAGAAAGAGTATTGCCTTCTTTGAATCTCATCACAACACAGTGCTGACATAAACCTTGAATAATTTGATGAAAACAGTGAGGGTTTACCTCAATAAAATATGTTGTAGAAGAATTTGAGGTTTTAAACTTTCAACAGAATTATTTTTGAATAAAAATAAAATTAAAAATATTTAGAAGTTAGGACAAAATATATTTCATATTTATTATTAAAATCTTCACTTAGAAAAATATTGAAATACAGACAACTTCTAATTGAACAATTTTAATGAAAAAGGCTTCCTGTTGAAACCTCATGGAATTATATTGTCTGAAATACATGTGAGAGTGTTTAAAAGATAAGAGAGGTAACTACTATTCAGATGAAATATATAATTATGAAGATAGTTTTATTTTACCTTACATTCATAAAAGCCTGTCAATTCTAAGAAAAAGTTCTTAGTTTCCCTGTATTTACATATTGCATACATGGTAAGGCAGCTGGAGGGGTTAGTATACATCATTTTCTGATCTATGAATTATTATTTATAAATATGTGAAATGTACTTTATGCATACCTTAATCTTTAACATATCACTGATTAAAAAACAAACAAACAAAAAACCACAACAGAATGCCATGTGTGTCAAAGTAGACTGTTTCAGTACAATGGAATTAAATCAACAAAGTGAGAGCCAGTGCGACAGTTTTCTTACACCTATGCTTGACTATGAATTCCACCCCAAAAGGATTTTCCAATCTACAGATAAGGATACAATATGAGGATATTTTTCATGTCAGCGTGTAATGAGTTGCTTAATATATAATATATGGATGGATGGGTAGATTTCTGAAACTTTACATGAGGAGCCATAAATCCATATGAGCAGGTAAGTAAATGAAATCCAGTGCCTATGAGGTTTTTAGTTATGAAGCATTACATTTTGTTGTGAGAGTTCTTATAAACACAGCAAAAAAGAAAAATATATGTATTATAGTATTCTCATTGTCTGAAGAAATAAAATGTGTTATTTAGGAGAGAGTTTTTCTGGTACAAGATTGTTAAAGAAATAGTAGTCTTTAATACAAGGTTTTTACATCACAAAGTGAATTTCGACAGAAATCTTAGAAAAGGTGTGCAAACATTGTTCATGTGGTCATTGGGGAGTACTTTTTGAATCAACTATTAAATGGAATAGCAGGCAATGCAACTTTTCCCATTATTAGTAATGTTACCTGTGATCATTTGGTTAAGGTGCCATCTGTTAGATTGCTCTGCTCTAAAATTACACTTTCCAATAAGTACATCTAGTTTGGCTATAATGTTTCTTTTGAAAACACAGATTTGTTCCTGTGTGATTGGTATGTTTGGGAACTAACTGAGTATAAAAGTTGTATGTTCGTTTATGTGTGATTTTGTCCTGGGGAAACACTAGATGAACACAGGAAACTATACCCAGTTGGACCAACTGGGAATACACAAAACACACACATGCTTGCCCCACAAAACATCTGCCTACTACGTCAGTTGCCCATGTGAGTCATGAAACAACCCCACCCACATTTGATGTTATAATTTTCTACCCAATTTCAGATAAACTTTCTTCCACTGCTTCACAATAATTTACAAGCTGCAATCCATCTAACATTGGTAACTAGAAGCAAATTTCAAGTCTTATTAAAGTAAAGTGCCATGTTGATTATAATGTCTTAACCACTTAACATGCTACTATTTTTATTAGGTTTCTATCTTTTTTCTTTATTTGTCACTTATGATAGCTTTATATTTTCCCATAAACCTTGTAGCTTTTATTGTGCAATTTTGCATGGCATGGTGACGTTTAAGAACACATCCCATAATAGTAGAGCTGGTTATAATTTATTATAGATGCTTTAAAGCTATGTAGATACCCTATTTTCTATCAGTATTATTTATTTTTGGTTTTAGCATCCATTGATGATTATTGCCTTGTACTAGCAAAGCAATTTCCTTTTTTTAAAAATTTAATTCCAGTATATTTAACATAGTGTTATCTTAGTTTCAGGTGTACAATATAGTGATTCACCGATTCCATACATCACCGAGTGCTCATCACTCTTAATGTTTATTTATGGGCTCAAAATGAGAAACAAGAAAACAAAACAAACAAAACTTCTGCTGTGGGAACTTAAAGTAGGACTCACTGCACAGATATGTATCAGATACTTGTTCTCATGGACCTTTCACTCCAGGGTGTGTGTATATGTTGTGGGATGTGATCTGTAGAAACTCTGGTCAACATTTTGAGGGGAAGGACATTGAATAAATTGGAATTTTGATCGATAATTAGTTTTAAATATTATCTTTACCCTAACCTATTATGGATAATTTAAGATATGATATGTAATAAAAGAAAGATGACTATAATCAATTTTAGTTACTCAGGAGCCACATAATTTTCTATTTCATAATGCTACATATATATTGAATATTCAAGTATTATCTTTAAAGAGGCAGAATGAATCATAAGTAATTATTAGTAAATAAATTCATGTCTCCTGATGTAATGGATCTACATTTTACATGAACTTTAAAAAACAAATCATTATAGTTGCTGTTAATAAAATTGTCAGTGTGAATCATCTTATGTTGATTATATGTATAGGTCCTTCAACTTGATTGAGTTTTAGGGAAAATTCTTGAATTAGCCTCCATTTGTTCCATTTTCTAATGGCTTAAATATCCAGTGGGTCTATCTTTTTACATTATTATTAATTGTTATTAATCCTGGTGCTTGTTTAATTATATGACAATCTACATGCCATTTATGACTTCTTTGCAGTTATGTCTTCTTCCAGTCCACGTTATGCTCCCATCCCATGCTTAATTTCTGTATTTTAATGGATGAATCATGTTCATACAATAGTTTATGTGCTTTGAAAATAAACTCCCCGAGTATGTCACTATTTTTTGTTACCCATTCCCTTGTCTCTCATCTCTTTGGAATTCTGTTCTTTTTGGTATCAGTAGCACACCATGTCATTAATCCCCATGCCTCTTTGGGGAAGTATGAGAAAACTTTGGAGAAGATTTACCTGACTTAAAAGGATAAATGACACAGACTGGAGTCCGTTGAATTGTTTATTCTTAGTGTCTATCTGTCCACACCATACCCTGATGCTAAATAACACCTTTCTCAGTTGTATTTATCTTTCCTCTAATGTATTATTCCAAACTTTGTGAGAGCTATGCTAAGTAAACTAAGTTGCTTTTCCATTGTGCATTACACTGAATAAGACGTTTTCTGAAAGAGGAACAGAAATAATAGTGGAACTGAGAAACTAGATAAAGATGGAAGGTTATGTATGGATTTCCTGATCCAGGATCCTAATTTGTTGCTGGCCTGCAATCAAAATGATCACATAGGTCATGAAACTTTTCCTGGGAGACATATAACCTCTTGTTTTGGCCACTCCCCTTTCTGACATTCCCTTGGTGATTCTATCATTGAGGGTCCATAACCAGAAGCACTTCCTCCTTTATTGTGGTACTGTCTATGTAAGGAGTCTCAGTCCTCATTGCCAATAAGTTAACAAGGAAGAAATTGTCTTAATTTTGGGAGACTCTTTTATATGGACAGTAGCGGAAGAGAATCAAGTTAAAAAACAGGGGCCAGGGATTGTGAAGGCAGCTAGTGGAAACTACCCAGAATAATTTGAAATTCAGAGATTAGGTGTAAGTGATTTCTGGTGTGAAAACCAAAGAAAAGAGTTTGAATAGCACTCTTCAAACTGCCCCCACAACCAGAATTCCAAAACAAAAATTTAAAATATGTGTATTCTTGTACTTATTTAGTTTGAAATCTGTCATTTTTCTCATAGGTGAAGTAGTGGCAATTAATGTAATTTCTGTTAATAAATTACAGAATAATTTCTATTAATGATTTTTTAAAGAATTATTATATCTCTATTTAAATGTATCCAATGATATACTAATCCTTCATCAATATGAGACAATCATCCGTCTTCAAAATATGGATATATTTTGTCCATACATCATTTTCTGCTTTAATATATTATTTCCTTTTACTTCCTAAAAGAATTTTATCTGAGTGAAAAACAATATTTTATTCTTTGAAGTCTTAATTATTATTAACCTGTAGACTTGTGTCCCTTTATTTTCTTCCCGGATCTTTGTATTTTAGAAGAATGTTTTCAAAAAAAACATAAATAAATGACGAGGATGTTCTAATCTGTACTGGCCAATCCAGTAGCCATGAACCACATGTGTCTAGTGAGGAGTTGAAATGTGGGCAGTGGTAGTGAGGAATGGAATTTTTAACCTTATTTAATGTTAATAGTTAAGCCTGAAGGGCCACTGAAGTTACTGACTCCTTTATTGGACAACATAGTCTTAAGGCAGTGTTCTCATTGCGGGATGATTGAAAGGTGTGCTTTATTTTTTGTAAAGTGGGAGAAGAGCAATTGTAAAAATAGACGCAGAAGGAGAGAGCCAGGTGATGACTCTATGGTAGGCAAATTCTCCAGTATAGCATTTTTGTCAGGAAAAAATACATTTAGAAAATCCTTGTGGATCCCCTTCCTGACTGTTGAAAACCTCTGCCTGTATCATTTCGGGGAATATTTTATCCACAATTTTGTGTTATGATTTCTAGTGAGGTTTGTTTCCTCAAGAATCTGCAGTGAGCTCACAGACTGCCTAAGGCAAGAAGTAAATAACATCAAACTAGAACTATATTATTAAAAAGCTATAAACCAGTTATGGACTTGTAGGTTATGACATGAAATCCTACATATTTTTGGTGGGTTAATATCACATGGGCAGTTGTTTGTACTGCATATATAATAATTAGATGACTCAGTGTAGAAGAAGTGCTCTGAACAAGACTACAATTCCAAAACTAAGCAGGAGAAAATTCTTTGGTATTTTTTTTTTACAATATGGTTAAACCACATTTTAAATCATATTCCTATAGGTCTTCTTTTGAAATTTGTGAAAAAAACATTAGGAGTATTTAGCAATTTTATATGGTTGGACAAATATAGTTTGAAGGCTGGGGAATTAAGTAATATTTTGGATTTATATACTGCCTTTCTTCTGTTGAAATCAGAAATCTATTAAAACTAATACCTCTTCTTTATGACCATATCCTTTGAGAGAAAGTAAAGACTGCTATCCTGGAAATAGAAGCATTTACCTGTAGTGAAGAAACTTATGATATAAGTTCTAGTATTCTAATCTATCCGATCATGTGCCCACCAAGAATACATTACACTAACTTTGCTTATTTTGCTGCAATATCATAGTTTGTCTTTTCAGATTACTTCTATATTTTAATTTATCTACAGTTATGATTTAAAAATAGTAGCAGGAAAACTTTTAGTACAAAAAGGAAAGGAAAGTAGTCAATATTACATTGTGCATTTAATTGAAAGTCACTTATTAATAGTTGCCCATGCCTTGGATTATTACTTCTCAAAGTGACATTACAGGTTTCTAGGGCATAGGAAAATGCCTTTTAAAATGATTAAGTATTGCTTTTATTTTAACAGAAAAATAACTGATGTTCTCAAATTATATTGAACTCAAATGCTAAAGAGAACATGTGCCTTCAAAAGTAACACATATCCTGTTCAAAAATGTATTTCTTCAAATGATTTTTTAAAAATCAGATATTGACTTCATAGAGGATCTGGGTTGTTAATGAATGATGTTTCCCTTATAAAGTTTTGATTGGATATATTATGGTATTAAGAAACATTCTTTTTTTAAATTTCATTAAGTTTTAGGTTGGTAAATAGATACAGATAGATGATAGATGATAGATAGATAGATAGATAGATAGATAGATAGATAGATAGATGATAGATGTGTGTGTTCTTAGATGTAGATTTCTAATTTTAAATAAAAAACAATAGCTGATTTTATTATATTATGAACTACATGTAAGACCTTATGCATTTAGGTACACAGTATGCTATAAGGTAAGTATTATTGGTATCATTTTATAGGTGAGGACAAAGAAGCTTATTGATAAATCACTTATCTATGTTCACAGAAGTAGTTAAAAGCCATAGCCGGGTGTCAAACCCAAGTTGTCAGGCTTCCAAATCCAGAAAGTTAATCTACAACCTTCACTTGAATTTAGGAACCAAGTTAAGTGCAATTACGTCTTAAACCTCAGTTGTGATGTTAATATTTTTGATAAGATGATTAGAAATGTATTTGGTGGTAAGAGGAACTAATATTTCTAAATAATATTTTCCACTTATTTCACAGAGGGTGGAGATAGTGAATAAGTATAGAAAAAAGAACTTCGTAGTATGAAACTAGTTAATGGCCATTAATTAAAAAAGATGTTCACTATTGCACCAAAATGTTTGCCACACTATTTTGATAAATAAATACATTATTCACTTATATGTAAGTTTGATAAAGGCAATGCTTCTTGCTGTTTTGCTCATGAATATATGCTAGATTCCTAGAAGACACTATGCCACACTGTAGACATTGAGTAATATTTCTGAATAAATGAATATTTTATCTTTCCATATATGAAGACATTTTTCATTGTTTTTACTTATCCCAGGCAAATATGTGTGTAACAGTTTTGTTATATAAAGAATATGTAAGGTAAATAAATGGAATTTGAAACCAGTAGAAATCTACTTGAATGCAAGTGAAATCAGAATTTTCACTTTATAATTTTTATTCACAGAAAAAGTTCACTGCAGAATTCAGTTTAGAATGGATGTTGTTATATGAGTATTTATGTCTTGTAAACAAGATATCTCCCCAGAAAACTGCATTATTTCAGATCCCCACATTTTGTACTGCCTCCAAACAAATGTGTATATGGTAGGTATGAATATGATTCCTATCCCCTCAGGAATTTTGTTTCCTGCTAAATTCCTATGTTGAAACCCTAAACCAAGTCTAACCGTATCTGCATATAGGAGGTAGTTAAGTTTAAATGAGGTCAGGTCATAAGGTTGAGATCCTAATCTGATAGGATCAGTGGCCTTATTAAAAAGGAGAGAGGAAATTTTTCTCTCTGCCTATACACACCAAAGAAAGAGGTCACAGTGCGAAGGCAGCTGTCTGCAAGTCAGAAAAAGAGTCCTTACCAGAAACTGATTATAGTGTCACTGTGATCTTGGACTTACAGCCTTCATAACTGTGAGTACATAAATTTCCGTAGCTTAAACCACCCTGCCTGTATTATATTGTTACAGCAGCCCAATGAGAGAAGATATTACATTTTATTAATTAAATGGTAGCATTTATTGGCATCATCGTGTAGAGTTCTAGTCTCACTTGAAATAAAAATTAATAGCATGATGTTTGTCTTTTTGTTTCTAACAATGGGCACATGATTTTTTTTTTCACAGTAATCATAACGGGAATCAATGGCTACATACAATTTTACCTGTAAGCAAATATTTGTGGCCATTTGCTCTTTTCATTTTTATGTTTTGTTCAGAGACGTGAACTTGAAAGATATTGGTGCTTATAAAGTATTTTTTGTCTTATAATTCTTTCCACTTTGTTTACATTGAAGGGTTAAAATCGTGCTTGCTTGCAGGAGGATAAATGCCTTCACTGTGATTGCAGAACATGCCTGAGAAAAGACTGTAGTGGGAACAGTGGGAGAGTGGCCGAGCTTGAGGTATAGTTCAGGACAGCTGATTTGTCACTGATACGTAATATATCAAGGCAAGCAGGAACTGTGCATGCTTTCAGGAGCATCTAGGCTGGCAATAAAAGTGTCTATGCAAATGAGTCTCCATATATATTGATATGTGGTGGTAAATCATAGCAATTATTATATAATTCTGTAGAGAACTGTGTCAGTCCAGGTATACTGTCTTTTGAACTAAAATGCCATAAGATATACTTTTAAAATTTTACTGTGTATTTCTTAAATGTTGTACAATGTAATACCTACCACTCTGATTGTATTTTGAAACCACAGAGAGGTTTTGATGAAGCGTGTTCATTAGGCTGCATTAATTATACATGCAACAACCATGAAACAGGTGTTTGGCTGTAAGAGGGGTGGTTAATTAAAAAAAAATTGATCCTAAACTAGTATTTCATATTCTATCCTTATTCATGGGCTCCCTCACAGAACATTAATAAAAATTATAATTAAACACTTAGATCTTCTTTTGGTAAATACTCTTTTTAGATGAAAGCTGGCATATTTACACTATAAAACAATCTTTTTATTTACATATTCTTTAAAAATTTCAGTTTCTAAATTTTGTTCAGTTTCACTGTGCTTAAAATAATCCAAATTGAGGGTTCTTGCACTGAAAAACCTGAAAATTGTTTGAGATATTCTTGGACACATACCATCTTATAGCTAATAAATCTAAACTAAAACATTACATGATCGTTGTTCAGGTTGAGTTTGCATTTCTCAATTGGTTAAGTGTTTGTGCCTTCACAGTTACAAGATTCTCTCACTAAATCAAATACGTCCCTTTAGGATTTGGAGTCACCTATCCTGTTATTACTTTTAACAGGCACAGATTTCAAATATTCTGAAATAGGTAAGTAATCAGGTATTTTTATTTCTTGAGAAAGCTCAATTTTTGCAAATTACATCAGATGGTAACAGGTCTTAAAAGAAAGAAAGCAGCTTTTCTCAGCCTGTAATGTTAAAGGCCCTCTCATCAGCTTTGCATAAATTTAGAATGATCACATCTCAGCTCAGCTGAGGAGGATGCTTGTGAATGTCCAGAACCACATAGCTGATGGCTCTGCATTCAGAGTCCCACATTTTACTGCCCAGAGATTTTGCAGATGTTGGCCCTGGCAATGGTTCACAAAGAATAATTGCTTCAGGGACCCCTTCGTGTTTGAATTCCAAAATGGCTCTCTTCCTCTAATGTTCATGGTTCGTGGAGAAGCAACAGGAGGAGTTGGAATGTAGTAAGTCAGCAAGAGCAAGTCTTTAGCTTGTTGAAGCCGTATATCAGCTGAATCTTACCTTCACATCTGATCTTTGTCTCTCTTCTAAATGTTATATCTATGAGCACATGAGCACACATACCACTGCTGTACCAATACATATTTATGAATCACAACATGACAATATATGCAAAAGCTCATTCCACTAAGCTCCAAGAGCTGGAACTGTTTTACTTATGTATCCTTTAAAAATTTTGCCAAGCACTTTGTTTGGCATATACTAGTTAAGTGTTAGATGCTTGAAACAGTTGGTTTTATTTAATTATGCTATTTTGTAACAAGTTTTGAATCTTCAAATTTTTACAATCTTACTTAATAGTACACATATACTTGCTGGAATGTTTAGAGCATGTTACTTCCCCCAAAAGAGAATTCACAGGTCATTTGATTTTGTGGGGTCGCTTCTCTTGTAGAAGAAGTAAGAGAGGACTTCTAATAACTTTTCCTGCTGAATAGAATGACCTAGATTTGTTGTATACTGGCCAAGCTGCTAGAGGATATTTTTACATTGCCATTTTGTCCTCAAGAGTTATCTAACTGATTTCACCGTATGAAATCCCTTTCAAGTTTGTCTTCTGACAATGTGGATATGCTGTTGGATTTGTAGTATCAGAAAGCTGGAAGGCAAGAGGTAACAGTTAGCTGAAAATAGAAGATAAGAGTTCATATTTCTTCTGACCATTAAAAAAAAATCTACCCAGAAAATTTAGCAAGATCTCTTCTTGCTCCACACATTATTTTGTAGGAACTAAAATATGTTATTTTAATTATACCAAATATTTTTAAAAAATCCTGAATTACCCTGACATAATTTGAAAGTAGACAAAACAATGTGAATGATGTAAACGTAAATTGTGACCTTGACCCAGCTGTACACAGTTGCCTTCTAATTTCTCACTCTAACTTGATGAAATGAAACATCTTTATTTCACACTCAATTTCCAATGGACTGCTTGTCATACATGATGCTTAATTTGTCCCTACTTATACCTAATTAATAGATATGATAAGTGTATTCACCAATTTTTCCAAGTGAGATGTGCAACAACATATGTCAAGCTCGTCAGCTTCCCTGTTAAACCATTATTCATGATTTGTTTATCTGGTAGTTAATTGAAAGACACTCAATCTTTTTTAAGGTATAAAATTCTGACTCTAAATTTTCTCACTATTAATATCAAATGCAAATTTTGTGTATGGCAAACAGTACATAGTTATTCAAGTCAGTATGATAGTGTTCTGTAAGCTAGAATAGAGTGAAGGATTTCATTTTGAGGCCATTGATTCCAGTCCCCTGTCTGAAGGTTCTTTCACCTCACTAACTGCTTATGGAATTTTACCCCTGCGTTTTACTAGTAGAGAAGTCAATACATTCCCAAACTGTCTCTAAAACTGCACTTTAGAAAAAGTTGATCTCTTTCACCACGTAGAAGAAAGTAAAGCTGTTCAATCCTTTTGACCTATATACCATCTCTAAACACACATTTTTAAATCCAAAGTGCAAACCCTTAGAAATGAGAAATGCATTCATGAGGGAAAAGATTGCTGCTTTTAATTTTTCTAAGTTAGACAACAAAGACTTTAACCTCTGTCACTCTACACTGTACCCTCACCAACAAGTGTAATATCATCATACATAAAAGAGGGGTATTACATAAACATATGGGTAGATAGCTATAGCTATGACTATAACTATTGCTATTGATATATCTGTATTTACTACACAGAAATTAACAGAGTTCTGACAATTACTTTGCACAGAATCTATTTTTCTATTTTATTGATTTGAAAATCAGTAAGAATAAAATCAAGAATGAAAGAAAATGAAAAGGGCCTAAAACAAAACATGTTGCAGACATAAAGCAATTTTTTAAACATTGTTCATGAGACCATAGCACCTACATTGTGCTTTTCCCTGTTTTTCTAGCTGGCAACAGTCAGTATCACCAAATACCGTTCCGTTTTATGGTAATGAAAGATCAAGTAGTGCATAGTTTTGTTTGTGGACCACAAGAGCTTTATCATTCGATTTTTAAAAACATGGGGCATTAGGAAATCATGTTGTTTTTTTTCTCCTCTCAAAGATCATGGGAGTTAACCTCCGAGAAGACATTATCATCAGCAGCAAGCCTCTATTGAGATTCTACTTTGTATTGTGTATTTGGTGCGTATTAAAAAATAGTGTAAGACAGGGAGTTTACCTGAAAAGATAGACTTCTAGGTTGGAAAACTCTATTCTCTCTTGGTTTAGTAATTTTTGAGTGATTTTACTACATTATCTTCTGTGCACTACTGATGTCCTAGTGTCCCATCTTTAGAACAAAGTTAATCTGATGAATGTCAACAATTTCTTGTGAATTAATTTAATCATTCCTTCTATCCCTAGTTCCCTGAAGCAGTTGCATTTAAAAATATGAATGGCTTCTGAAAGATGAACCTAAAGAAATGTGTCTCTAGTAGTAGAAATTTCAGACTATTTAACAGCTAGATAGATATATCTTGGTGACTATTAAATCTGAACCCAAAGATGGCAACCTATTTTGCCTATAAGTACATCTACTTAATCTTTATTATACCATAGAGAATGCATTTGTTTTCCATGCTTTTTTTTTAATATTTAAAATTTCAAGTAAAGAAATTTCTTGGTAATAATCTAAGATAGTCAAATAAATTTTTGAAATTTTTTTGAATTTCTAAAGCCATGAATGATACAGAAAAAATGTGTTATCTGTGCAATGTTTTAAAGTTTATTGCAATAATATGTGAAATGTTAATTTCCTAAGAGAAAATCAAATCACATTTTTATTTATAAAAATATTTCTTATTTTCAATTCAGTTATATCTATATATATAAATATATATATTTCTTATATATATAAATATATATTTCTTATATATATATATAAATATAAATATTTCTTATTTTCAATTCAGATATATATATATATATATATATATATATATATATATATATATATAAATGTGTTGTGATACATGTATATACAATGAAATGTTCACAAATTAATGAATGTTAAAAACCACTAAAGCATATATCATATTTTAACAACCTAATGTTATAGACATAATTATAATTCTTGAAATTGTGATTTTATTTCCCAGAGAAGTGCTTCTTAAAATATAAAAAAAGAAAGAAACAAAGGGAAAAAATCTGAGCACAGAATTTTCTATTCTTGTATAAATATAAACAACAACAAATATATATATGTATATATATATGTATGTATATAGTTTTATAGATTGACATGTTTTCCAAGTTATGCATTGACCTTACTCTTTTGTTTTACATACACAATTCATCAGAAACATAGGCTGATTTTGTTAGAAGGCAAAAATTGACATTAAACCTAATACTGTACTTATCTATAGAGCTTACAGACTAGGCTACTGTAAACATTGCCTGATCATTGAGGTTTGATTCTCTGTGAATTCTTTGAAGTACCTTTATTACCACAGTTCTGCAGTGTTTGGAACTCTGAGAACATTATGGCCTATCCTGGTGTCCTTGTTCATTGTTTCTGTCAGGAAGAATAGTTTCTGCTGAGTTAAGCATCCCTAAATATCAGTGATATAATACAAAAATTTGGAATTTATTTTGCATACTGTGTCCAATTCAGGTTGTCAAGGAGGCCCCAATCATTACCACTGCCACAGTGTGATAGGAACATGGAAAATTATACACTGACTCAAAGTGTTCACTAGGAAGTGACACATGTCACTTTCCCTTACGTTACATTAACCAAGTCAAATCACTTGGACGGACCTAACTTCAAAGGAATTGAAAACTACAATCCTACCATGTGCCCAGAAGAACAAAGCTGAATTGCTTTGGTAACCAGTTGTTATAACTAACCTATCTACCTATCTCTTACAGATTGCACTCTTGGAAATGTTAATTCTGCAAATGTAATTATTTAATGATCCCTCCTCGCTCAGTTTTTTTTTTTTTTCCCTTTAACTTCTATGTATTTCATCTCTGTTTTTGGAACTCTATTCCTTACTAAACAATTTTAACCTCATCTCAAATTCTTCTACTTCCTTCTTAGCTAAAATCTGAGTCTCTCACAAGAAAGCTTCTTGTCCCAAAGCCCTTATGGTTATTCACTACTGTTTTCCCCATATGACACTTAGAAATACATTTGACGTCATCCTATGTAACTTCCAAACAGTAGTTTCATTCAAATTAAAAGCTTTATTAAAACAAACACTTAAACTGACAAAACCAAACCAAAAATAATAACAATGATAAAATAATAACAACTCACAAAGACTCAAGTGTACATATTTGAGTCTTTTGCCACTTTCTGTCCTTCACTAATCTCAACTGACGATCTTCTGTCATCTGGGTCAGTCTTTGTCCCCAGCTATTTTTACACCTCGTTGACTTTAGGTAGCCCTGATGACACACCATCAAACACAGGTACATCCTTTTTCTCCCAAACTTTTGTTTCCCTCATCTACTCAATTTGTATTCTCTCTATCCTAGAGAATTTCAAATCTTCTGATAGTACCCTCAAATGATCTCTCTTTATTTTCTTGTACTATATGGAAAATGTCAATCCCAGTGCAGTATGAAGATGTGCCTTCTCTACTCATACTTTAGGACTCTAAACCCTCGTTTCCAATCTTAGGTTCTTCCTTAACTGTATCTACCAATCCTTTGTGTGATCTTCATCAGCTATCTTGCATTTCTCCAATTAGCTATGTCAAGCCTTACTATGTCCTCAAGCCAGTACCTCCCCAACTTTGCCCCATTTCCTCTTTCTTTTTCATAACAGTACCCTATTTTGTTTTCAAAAATGAAATAGAGGCCTGAATAATTATTACATGAAGGTACTTATATATTCATCTTTGCTTCCTGGCCTCTGTTAAAGTAGAAATTAAATGGAAGTCATTCATGTAAGGTTACTTTTTATACATGTAACTGTGGATTATATACATGCATTTTCTAGCATCCTCAATCTTTTCTTGAGGCCCTTTCATTAGTAATTTTAGAGCCTTTAAAATGCAAAAAAACCCAAAACCAAAAACAAAAAAAACCTGTTTTCTTAGCACTGCGCCTTCTATCAACTATCATTGCTTCACTTTCCTTCATTTCACAGTTTCTTAGAATCATTTGTGCACGCTCTCTCTCTCTCCAATTTCTAACTTTTCATTACTTACTGTATTCATGTAACCTGTCCTGCAATCCTTCAGTTTTACTGATATATTTGTCATAGTAAGCAGAGTCCATTTCCCCCCCCCCCAAATCGAATAGCTGTGATTGTTCACTACCTCCTTAATACCATGCCATCCATTATTTGCTTGGTCAGCATTTTTCCTGGTGGCCTTCCTGTGACTCTGACTTAACTTCCTAGTTTTTCCTTCATGAAATATGCTTTCTCTATATATTATTAAATTTGTTCAGCTCCAGAGTTGTATTCTGCCTCTCCTATTCTTACTCCACACTCATGATAGTTATATCTACTTTTGTGCCTTCACATATCCGTGTGCCAATTTGTTTTAAGTCTAAAGTTCCCATTTTGACCTCTCTCCTGAAATCCAAATTTATTCAAAAGTTTTCCAGGAATTTCCACTCATTTCCTCTTATTAACATAAAAAAAAACTGAACTCACTGTTTTGTTCCAAAATATTTCTCATGGCTCCCGTCTTTTGTTGAATGAAACCATCATCCTCCAAGCTTGAATCTTTGATTCTTTTTCATTTTGTATATTCAACCAGTACAAGATATATTAAAATTGTCAATGTCTCATGTATTCAGTTCACTTCCCTTCTTCAGAGCCACTAGCTCAATTCAGGACTTTCCATGTAGGTTTTCATATTTTCTTTGTTATTGGTCTTTCTCCCCCTACTAATCCCCCCTCTTTACAAGTTGTTCTCCTCACTGCTGCTAAAGTTGCCTTTGTAAAAGCAAATCTAATAACGTCATACTATGTGTAAAATCCTTGGGCATCTGACCTTTGCAATAAAGTTCCAAACCTTAGCATAGCAATAAAGGTCCTTTGTGATTCTGATTTCTGCTGAAGTCTTCAACATCATCTTTTATAATTTTTCCTTTAAAATTAATATTTCTTCCATACAGGATTTGCTTTTTATTTCTAAGCAGGGTTACCATTTCCAAGCATTCTTCCATTATGTATTTTTTTTTTTAACATTTTTAATTTATTTTTGGGACAGAGAGAGACAGAGCATGAACGGGGGAGGGGCAGAGAGAGAGGGAGACACAGAATCGGAAACAGGCTCCAGGCTCCGAGCCATCAGCCCAGAGCCTGACGCGGGGCTCGAACTCACGGACCGCGAGATCGTGACCTGGCTGAAGTCGGACGCTTAACCGACTGTGCCACCCAGGCGCCCCCCATTATGTATTTTAACTATAGCCTGAGATTCATTTCCCATTGCTCCTTCACTCCTGTTTTATCACCATTTTTGTTTGTCCTTCAGGAAGCCTGCCCAGATATTCCTATTTGGGTTAGCTATAATTCCTCTTTGCTCTACTGACTTTCACTCTGAGCTTTGTAATCATCAGTTGTAAGTTTCCTGAAGTATGAACAACGTCTAATTCATGTGTACATTCCTGGAACCTAG
The DNA here is from genome assembly GCF_028018385.1 of Neofelis nebulosa. Lineage (NCBI taxonomy): Eukaryota > Metazoa > Chordata > Mammalia > Carnivora > Felidae > Neofelis > Neofelis nebulosa. Next base: position 58,995,455 of record NC_080793.1, read on the forward strand.
CACAGTGTCTACTGGTACACAATAATTACAGCTAGTTGCTGTTGAACAAGAAGTGAGGAACTTGGTTTTCATAAAATAACTTCTTTTCTTCTTTTCAAGAATAGAAGCTTCAGTAATTATTTTCTTTGGAGAAGGTTTTATATTTAACCATATTAACAAGTTATAAACACAGAACTTCAGAAAACCTGTTATTAAAGAGGCTGTATAAAAAGCCCAACAAATAGACAATGTTTTCTTTTTTTTAGTGTTTATTTATTTTTGAGACAGAAAGACAGAGAGACGGAGAGAGAGTGCTAGGGAAGGGCAGAGAGAGAGGGAGACAGAGATTCTAAAGTGGGCTGTGCACTGACAGCAAAGAGCCCCATGTGAGGACTTGAATCCACTAACCATGAGATCATGACCTGAGCCACCCGACCCAAAGTCGGAGGCTTAACCGACTGAGCCACCCAGGTGCCCCGACAGTGTTTTCATAAGTAAGTAAATTATTCTAAAATTACAGGGTACATGAACTTTCTCAAAAGAAGAGAAAAACCTGAATGTAAGAAGTAGGAAACAAAGGAGAGTAAAAATTCATTAGTCACTAATGCCTTTTCCTCTCTGTTTTTTCTGGTGTGAAATCACTACATTAGATTTATGCACATAACTTCCCTGAATATTTGTTAATTCATTAAATTCTCTCATCTAACATTCCCTTTCAATGGTAAACTTCATCCAGTACACTGGCATTTATGAAGATTTAATATCTTGCCTGGATATTTACGAAGATGAGTTAAGACTGTAAATACCATTGAAGTCCCCATGAGAGCCCATCTTCTCATTTCCATCAAAGAAACTCTCATCATCAAGATGTAGTAGGGTGCATACATGGAGAAACCAGTGCCTGCTCAAGATCTGTTAGGGAAGAGAGTCTCTTAAATAGATCACCATGACTTAATAAGTAAAACTCCATGTTTTACTTTTGTATCCATACTGCCTAACAGGGTGCTCAGCACATTACATCTCCTCAATCAGTTTTTGTATTTTAGCTGAAAAAAATAAAAGTAAAAACTAGTAAGTGCTAGAGATTTCTATAACGTTCTGAAGCACTGTAATTCAAGATCAATTCATTCTTTCTAGGGCGGTATAGAAGAATTAAGAAAAGCTATGGCGGAAGGAATTTTAGTGTGTTCACTTCTCTGTGGAATCTGGATTTTCAGAAAAATATGTCCCTGTTCTATCTCTCTCTTTCCATATATGTAAAAACCAAATGCCTTATCACATAATAAATTATCTTCATTTCAAAAACTGTATGTTAGAAATTTATTATAAAGTTTTCATTGTCATAATAAAATAAACAAGTGCTATGTAAATTATCGTTGTTAACAAGAAAAGTAGAGTAGAAAAATAGCATTACCTGTATTCTTTCTAGCTGTATCCTGTTTTAACTTTAGCTGTATTCAAGAAGAGCAAGCAAAAGATAAATACAAAGCTACCAGGTGTGGAGCCTGGATTCATAACTAAGTTTGACTGACTCCAAAGGCCATACCCTGGGTTTTATTCTGGAATTTAAGGCTTTAAGTCCTTGCGTGTGAGTTCTTAGGTCATTTAAATGAGCACAGGGCCATCTACCTGAGGTTTGAGTACTTGAGACTAGCCTTTAAGTTCTTACATGTTTTTCAACAAATGGTGCCAGAACGGTTGGATGTTATTATGTCAAGAAACTAAAATAAAGCTCAATGTCTACATCACAATTTATACCAAAATTACCTCAGAATTTATCATAGACCTAATTAATTTCTGAAAGAAATCTAGGAGAAAATATGCATGACCTTAGATTAGGCAAATAATTTTATATTTGATACCAAAAGCACATTCCTAGTACTAGGACACCTAGCCCATCCCATACTAGGAAATATGGTAAATTGGAACTTATTAAAATTTAAAATTTGAAATTCTGCTTGTGAAAGAGACTGTCATTGGATGAAAAGATTAATCATGATATGGGTAGAAGTATTTGCAAATAATATTTCTTGCACAAAACTTGTCTTCAGAATACATAAAGAACTCTCAACACTCAATAATAAAAGAGCAAACTACCCTCCAAAAATGGGCAAAAAGATTAATCAGACACCTCTCTCAAAAATATATATGGAAAATGAATAAGCATATGAAAAGATGTTCAACAAAATTAATCATATAAATGCAAATCGAATCAGTAATGAAATACCACTACATATCTATTTAAGTCTCTACAGTTAAAAAAAAAAAACAAAACAATAAGAAATGATAACAGCAAATGCTGGTAAGGATACAGAGCTGCTGGAACTCTCGTATGTTGCTGGTAGAAATGCAAAGTGGTCCAGCCACTTTGGAAGATAGTTTGGCAGTTTCTTATAAATCTAAAGATACACCTACCACATGACTCAGCAGTTCCACTCCTAGGTGTCTACCTAAGAGAAGTATAAACTTTCATTCAATCAATATAACCTGTCCATGAATGTTTATGACAACTTACTCCATAATTGCCCCAGACTGTAAATAACCCACATATACTCAACATGGAATAGGTAAATAAATCTGTGGTACATGCATACAATGGAATTCTCCTCAACAATAAAATGGACAGACTGTTGATTTATACAAAAACATGGATGGATCATAAAATACATTTTTTGGTAGGCAAAAGAAGTAAAATATCAAAGGCTACAAATTACATAATTCCATTCATGTGACACTCTTAAAGAAACAAAACACTAGGAAGGAAAGCAGATTAGTAGTTGCCAGTAGCTGGGGAGAGATGTTGTTCTTAAAGGTGTAGGCAGAGGACATTCTGGAGATGTCAAACTGTTCTACGTGGAACCATAGTGGTGGATTCTATTCATCTATCAAACCCATGTTACTGTACACCACAAAAATTCAAATTTGTGTATGTAAAATAAAAAAAAATCAGAATATGGGGGAAAGATGAAATGCAGATTATTACAGATGACTCTGTATGAAAAATGAATCATAAATACACACTGAATGAGATGGGGAAGAAAGGAGCTGACCTAAGTAACTTTAGAAAAATGGTGTTTGACTAAATATTCTAAGGCTAAATACATTTAAAAAAAAACATATATAAACACTACACTATAGTTGATGACTGTTTCTCAAAGGGGTGTAGGTTGGAAATTGTGAAACTAATTTACATGTCTATTAGAAGTGAACAAATTAATAGATATATTGCAGATAATGAAAACTAAGATTCTCTCTGTTGGATAAAGAAGCTGCAAAAAGAAAATGGAATGGCTAGAATGCTGAATTCATGTTGGTGGTATTAAAACAGATCCATATTTTTGAAATTTACATACAGGTAAAGAAAGAAAGAAATACAAATGTGTGTATATCCATGAGTTTATATACATGCATTTTTATCCTAGCTCTGTACAATAACAGATACTAGAAGCAGTGTCATTCAGCAAGAAGCAAACCTAATACCCATGTCTTGAATTCTAAATATTATCTCTCATTAAAAAAAATGAGGACTCCTTAGATGTCTGGTTATTTTTAGGGCTAAAGCAGAGGAAATGCAAGACAAGCCAGTTCAGAGAAAATGCAAAATGAGCCTGGAGTACCATGTGATTCCAGAAAGTAGAGCAGTGGAAAAAATATATTTATATTATATACTTAAAATATATGTTATATATCTATATGTAAATGTATATGATGCATGCATATTAATAGGACACAGGAACCAACATGAAAGAGCAATTAATAACTAATGTTGGAATGACTTGATCAGTAAATTAAATAACTATAAAATTGGATTATAATCCAAAAATAAATATATCCAAACTGATATAAATAAGTACATACGTCAACAAATGGAAAAGTCACAACTCTTCCTTACAGAAGAACTCCAGTTTATAACTGTAGAATGAATGAGGAAAATAGAAAATCACCATTATGATACCTTATTAGAAATTATTACAGGAAAAATCATCTCATGGATTCTAAAATGAGTGGGTGAAAATTCACATGGTGATTTACATAGTCTTACATTATCTTCCCTAAATATTTCATAATTACAAAAGGAAAAAAAATAGTAAGTCTATAGGAGAGAATCCTGTAGATTTGGGATCAAAGTTAATTTTACCATATCTCGTATCAGCATTATATACAATGTACTACATCATATACCCTGTCATGGGCTGACATTGTACCCAAATTACATTGTACCCAATTAAAGTATGTTCTAAAAATTTATTGTCCAGTGTTCATTCATAGAGCCATGTTCATTACAGACAATGATAGATTGAGGAAATGACACAGATTGGAGAAAACTATGGCCACTGAATACAATGTAGTATCCTGGACTGGATCCTGTAACAATAACAACAAGAAAATGCAGTACATAAATGGACAAACTGGTGAAATCCAAATAATTTCTTTCCATAGTAGTTTTGTACCAAGGTTATTTTCTTAGTTTTGATAAATGCGTAGTTATATATGATGGGGAAACTAGGGGAAGGTTGTAGGAGAATTCTTTGTACTATTTTTGCAACTCTGTTATAAAGCTAAAATTAATTCAAAAATTAAAAAAAAAAATCAGAGCTCTAAAGTACCACCCCCCTTGTCCTTCCACCCTCCTAGATTCATTGAGACTCTTCACATTCTTCTATGAAATCTTTAAAACAAATGTTGCTACTAGCAATCAGTTACCTTTGTAATGTATATTTATCTTTTAATGGTACCTTGGTTTGAAATCATTTGTTTATACCACCTCTGTGTCTGGTGAGTAAAATTATTGCAAGTGACTTACTTCAGTGCAACGATTACTGAGTTGACTCTCACATTTTTTTATATATCTTATTGTTGATGCTTTTCTGCTTATCTATTGATACCTCTAACTGTAGCAACATCTAACTTGTAAGTTAAAGTGTTTTATAAAACATGATTTCATTATGAATCTTTTCCTAATACTTATTATGTTAGATGAATACATTCCCTTCCCTTCCTCAAGAAAGCAATGACCCTAACCCTAAGTATGCAGCTCAGTTAAAATAATATTTGTTTGATAACATGGAACTATGGGTAGAGTCTGCAACTATAATTTTTTTCAACTTCCTGTTGTTCTGTTAGAGAAAGATGCAGCTCCAGAGCATGCAAGCTTCAAGTCATGGCATGCCTGGTCAGGCCTACAAAAAGTGTAAATTTTATAGCAACCAATGCTTCCTAACACATTTTATTCTGGGTTTCTGAAGGTATATCTTTCAGTTGTTTCTTGATTACCCACGGGTGGCAGGTGGGAGCTTCACAGCTGTTTGATTCAGTGGCTGATATGTCTATTCTTTGAGAACACAATTGGCAGCTTGGCAGTCAGCATTCTTAAATGATCAGTGGAGCTCAAACAAGATCCCTTGTTTTATGCAGCTCTTTCGTGAAGACTTCAATATGTGTGCCAGCTGAAGAGTATCATATATAATGAGTCCTAAACTTTAAATCTAGTGAAGTCTAATTGCCTCTCTTTGGAATAGTGTTGCCGCTGACTACAACAGCACTTTTGTGGTACCTTACATAAGCTGAATGAATTTGAATTAGACTATCTTAATCACATTGAGAAACCAGAGTGAAGGACATTTATATTCCTCTAGCAGACATACTACTTGCTGCTCAAACTTGAATGCCTGTTCCTTTTAAGGGTTTGCCTTTTTTTTTTCATCTTTGGCAAAACCACAATTTCTGACAGCATCCTAGCATCTCTAGCTATGACAGCTCTTGCGTTCAGATTGACACAGTGTCTGAACAATTCAGAATTGCTTGTATGTAATTGTGTATGTAGTGCCAGCATTGTAACATATACACCGGTGTTAAAATTCAGCTTTTATAGGCACTCAGCAGCACTCCCCTCTCATGTCCAGCTTCTGATACAATAGCAAGAGAATAGTTCCTTTTGGGGGTGGAAAGAGGATATGAGAGAGTCAGTAAAATAAAATGGAAAAAGACATGTATTGGGAATAAGAACACAGGTTTTAGTTTATAGTTCTTCAATACTTAGCTTTATATCTGTGGGGAACGCATTTTAATGTTCTCAATCCCAGTTTCTTTCCTTATAAAATGCTAATAATAGGAACTGTCCTCTTCATCTCATAAGGTTGTGACATCAATGAATTTGGAGGAGTTGCTGTGTAAAATGCAAAATTCGAAACACATTTGGTTTTGTTTTGAATTGATATGACTCTGGCTTTGAAGTTCTCATCTTCAGTAATTTCACCAGTGGTTCCTGAATGCCCAAAGTTTCTGAGGCAGGAATACCAGGTGGCAGTCAAAGAAAATTGCTCTCATTTATTATTGAAATTAAATTTATGCAAACACCTACTAAATAGAAGAAACCCAAGTTTTATATCTTTTAGAGATGGATTTTCTCTAGTGTTTTTTTTTTTTTTAAGAAAAAGGCTACAGAGTCAATTTGAATATTAAGCATAACATGGGCTTGCAGTGAGACTATATTGGAGACTTTGTTTACATATAGATAAGAGAGAGTTGAACTTCTACATGTTTTAGCAATAATACTTGTTTTAGCAATAGTCTCTTGCTTTGGATAAAGGCTTAAAATCACCATTTCAATGAGAATTTCCCTGTGTATCTTTTCTAAAATGGCAATCCTTTTTGTCACCCTTGACACTTATTTTTCCCTTCCTGGCTTTATTTTCCTCCCTAGCACCTATAATTATCTCACTTATTATATGTTGTATTCATTTATCTTCCTTATTGTCTGTTGGACTACAAAACTGTAAATTCCAGGAGATAAGATAGTTTTGTCTATCTTCTTTACTGTTATATCTTCAGCATCTGCAATGGTGCCTCACATAATAGCCTCTTAAAAATATTTTCTCAAATGATAAAGTATAAAATGATTTAAATACATTTTTCTATCTTAATTTTTCTTTACTAACTAAATATGTCAAATATTATTAGGTACTATTAGGAATATTAATTTAAAAAATAACTAAATTGGAATTTAAACTTTTGGTTTCATTTAATATCTTTGATAAAACATATTAATATACTTATTACCTTTGAAAATGCAATCAATTTGTTGTATTAATTTACAAAGTTATACATCTTTAATTTTACAAATTTTTCCTACACATAGAAGAGTTAGTAATAGTGATGGTCACAATGAAGTAATCTGAATTTATCCATGTATTTCATTAAGAGAGGCTTCTCTGTACTACTTCTGTGTCCCAGTGAACTCTACATGTACTTTTCAGCCCCTAAACAAGCCATTCTTTTAATTTTGTGTACCATCACACATTGGTCAGATCAAAATGGGAGTATTGGTTACAGTAGTGGTTATCATAGTTTAAAGAGAAAGTTAACATTTTGAAGGAAAACAGAGATTGTCAATTATTAAGTTTTTCAAGCAAAACAAATAAACAAAAAAAATCCAAAAAACTAATGCACTGCCTAATATGATGGTAAGAATATATATACTGAATCTTTGACCATATGCTATGTATGTTTTAGAAAGAATGTCTTAGGGGCGCCTGGGTGGCGCAGTCGGTTAAGCGTCCGACTTCAGCCAGGTCACGATCTCGCGGTCCGTGAGTTCGAGCCCCGCGTCAGGCTCTGGGCTGATGGCTCGGAGCCTGGAGCCTGTTTCCGATTCTGTGTCTCCCTCTCTCTCTGCCCCTCCCCCGTTCATGCTCTGTTTCTCTCTGTCCCAAAAATAAATAAAAAACATTAAAAAAAAAATTAAAAAAAAAAAAAAAAGAATGTCTTAGAGGAAGTGTTAACTGTGTTACTTATGAATATCCTTCTACCTCTAAGATTCTATGATTTTATTGCTCTTACATCTCTAAAATATAGCCAAATTGATCTTTTACATATCAAATGCATTCTTGGCTAGATGAGTACAATCAACAGTGTTAAAATACATATAATTTAAGTCTGAAATGATTTCATGAATAGATATTTGGATTACAATAGCATTTCAGTACTAATTCTAAAATATACTTGTATATTTTATAATATTCTTGTTTGTGTGGCATGTGTGTGGTATGTGTGTATGTTTATTTTTGGCCTGCTTTATGCAATGGGATAATTGAATTTGAGAGATACCCTCTTTCTTCTAGATTTTTTCACTGACTTTGCAAAAAAAAATTGGACTTGGTGAGACTTTTTCTTTAACCATTTATTAATTTACTTTTTTGAGAGACAGAGCACAAGCATGGGAGGAGCAGAGAGAGAGAGAGACAGAATCCCAAGCAAGCTCTGCACCATCAGCGCAGAGTCTGATGCAGGGCTCGAACTCACGAACTGTGAGATCATGACCTGAGCTGAGATCAAGAATTGAATGTTTAACTGACTGAGCTACCCAGGCACTTGAAGGCCTGACCTTTGAGAATGTCAAGTAGTTGGGTGAAAATCATACTTTACTGAATTAACCTTTGCTACATTTCTGTGTACTTAAGATTAGATACCACGGGAACTTAAATTTGCAAATAGCTAAATTAATTATGATAAAATAATTATGCAGTGCTTGAGTTGTATATAGATTTCTTCTTTTTTGTTGATGCATATTGCTTAAAAATGCACTTCTCAAATGTATATATTGTCATTTCCTATCATATTTTGATAATTTGCATAGTTACAATTTCTTTTATACAGTTTTAATTCTGCTTAATTTTCTCGTAATTGGATGAATTTTTTCTTTGTTTCAGTTTCTAAATAGATACCAACTAATTTGATAATATTAATTTGAAGATAACTCTCTTTGGTAATTTGAACTTCAACGTGAGATAGTGATTTTTTTCCTAGGTTGTGATTAATTATATAACTGTGTACTGATTAGTCATCAAAATTAAGCTCAAGTTCCCTCTCAGTGGTTCTTCTGTAGTAATGGTCCTTAATTCTGCACATTAGAATCTAATGGGGAACTTTCGAAACAGTGATATTAAAACCCTATGTTGCAAAAAATTAAATCAGGATTTCTCATGAGGTGGAGCCCTAGACAAAGGTCACTTTTTGGTTTAAACTCCCTGGGTGATTCTAATGTACTTCCCGGATTGACAAGTATTAGTCTACACCTTCTGTGATGACTTGGTCAACAAAATAATTAGAGGATATCCCTTTTGTAATTCCAACCTGAAAAATGTCCAATAATTGAAGTCCCAGCCCATTCATATATCCTGACATACATTGTTTCCTAATCAGTATTAGGAAAGCATCAACATTTCATCTCATTAAGGTGGAGAATAAATAATATATTCTCAAAGATAACTTGATTTTTCTTTTAAATTCTCCGGGTTGTTTTCTTGTGTGTTTTCATGTAATCTTCAGAATTGGTAACAAGTGATATGAACTGTAAAGTTATTTAACTCTGCTAGGTATGAGTGATTAGGTAGATCAGACCTCTTTTTTTAAATCTTTAAAAAAATTTTAAACACTTTAAAACACTAGTTTTATTCACTTGTATGTATTTTATATTTCATAGTGAAAATGTTTAAATTAGGACTTGGCAGATCTTTAAAATATCTGAAGACAAAAATAAAAATTACACAATGGAGGTGATATTAGAAGAAGCTGAAAGGGGTCACTACTGCTGAAAATACACTATGTAGTACAGGAGGTGGCTCAGTCAGTTAAGTGTCCAACTTTGGCTCAGGTCACAATCTCACAGGATTTGTGAGTTCGAGCTCTACGTCTGACTCTGTGTTGACAATTCAGAGCCTGGAGCCTGCTTCGTATTCTGTGTCTCCCTCTCTCTCTGCCCCTCACCTGCTCACACTTTGTCTTTCTCTGTGTCTTTCTCTCTCTCTCTCAAAAATAATAAACGTTAAAAAAAATTAAGAAAAGAAATATGTAGTATGCATTAGAGAAAAGTCAGGTAAAAGGAAGATGATTTCTAAGTATTAGAAAAAAAAATTATAAAGACAGACAAAGGAGATCCAACATAAGTCTAGTTAGTGACTCAATTTTATGGCTTAGTAATATTCCTGTGTGTGTGTGTGTGTGTGTGTGCGCGCGCGCGTGTGTGTGTGTGTGTGTGTGTTTATATATATGAATACACACACCACATCTTCCTTATCCATTCATCAGTTGATGGACATTTGGTCTATTTCCATAATTTTGCTATTGTTGATAATACTGCTGTAAACATCAGGGTGCATGTATCCCTTCAAAACAGTATTTTTGTATACTTTGGGTAAATACCTAGAAGTGCAATTGCTAGATCATAGAGAAGTTCTAATTTTTACTTCTTGAGGAGCCTCCAACCTGGTTTCCAGAGTGGCTGCACCAGTTTGTATTCCCAGCAACAGTTTGAGAGAGTTCCCCTTTCTTCACATCTTTGCCAACACCTGTTGTTTCCTGTGTTGTTAATTTTAACCAACCTGACTGGTGTGAGGTGATATCTCATTGTAGTTTTGATTTGTATTTCCCTGACAATGAGTGATGGATTAGAACTTCTTAATATGAGAATTCTGACTGTCCATGCATCCTCTGGAATTGTAAATTCATACACACTTTTTATATGTATTTTTTTTTTCCTGGGGAAAGGAACTATACATTTTATTAGGTTCTGAATGAAGTCTGTAACCTTCAAAGGAGTGAACAATCTTGGGGCTAAGTGATTTTTGAATGTATTTCATTCTAGAAAGTTAGTTTTCTAACTCCCAGAATGCTTTCAAGGATCAAAAGAGAAAATATGTCTGAAAGGAAGTGTGAACTATAAATACTACACAAGTATATCATGAAAACCATAGTTCCATATGGGATAAGTTAGTTATTAGAAATGTATATATTTGGTGATTTAAAATAGAGAAACAGTGTAGTCCTGGGGAGATAAAAAGGTGATACTGAAAAGGGCAGATTTACTTGAGGGAAGCAGGAATATGAGTGTCATGAGCAATACTTTAAGCTAATGATGAGACAATTATTCATTTTTCTCCAGGAAGGTCTCCTGCTAAAAATAGGTTACAGAAATTTTAAAGTGACAGTTTATTCTTAAAGATATACCTACAACCTGTTAGATGGCTATTTTTTTTTTTTTTTTTTTTTTTTTTAAATTTTTTTTTCAACATTTTTAATTTATTTTTGGGACAGAGAGAGACAGAGCATGAACGAGGGAGGGGCAGAGAGAGAGGGAGACACAGAATCGGAAACAGGCTCCAGGCTCCGAGCCATCAGCCCAGAGCCTGACGCGGGGCTCGAACTCACGGACCGCGAGATCGTGACCTGGCTGAAGTCGGACGCTCAACCGACTGCGCCACCCAGGCGCCCCGAGATGGCTATTTTTAAAAAAAGACCACCTTTGCCATATGACAGAAATAATTCAAAATGTTCTTTAGTAATGGAAAATAAGGACAAGGTAAGTAAAGTAAAACATGGTGATCTTAAATAAAGGAATGAGAAGCCTTCAAACATATTTGACAGTTAGACCTAATATTGAATTTATCATTAGGTTTGTATTGCACCTTGAATCAAAGTAGCTGTTGCATGAGCTTAGAACAAAGTTTATTTCTGTTTAGCAATTATAGAGCAGTCATATGTTTGGTCAGTTGTATGCATTTTGAAAATGGTTTTCAAACATCATTCATTATTCTGGACAAGAGGTCAATAAAAATTAATAATTTAGACTTTTTTCAGAAAAACATGAAAAATGTATCTTCTTGGCTACTGTGTTTGATAGTAACAGATTTTTAAAAGATTTTGTGCAGATCCAATGATAAGTGGAGATAGGCTGAGTATGTAATCTTTGGTTATCCCTAGTGATCATAAGTTAGTGTGTTTAATCAGGGACTTCTCATTATAAAACCTCAAGCTTCATTTCTATGATGAAGAGTAAAACTGTTAACAACTGGGTAAACTGTTGCTTCATTGAAATGCTTTGAGTTGGTCTGAATATTCTTTGGTAATAATAGTTTTTAATATTAACTGAGATATGTAGTTGAGCTGCCTTTGTTAGGAGAAAGGAGGTCAGAGAAGATTTGTTATATATATATATATATATATATATATATATATATATATACATACATTTTATAATATAATATATATATATATTTATATAACTATATAGAAAATATAGTTATTTATTTATGTTTATTTATATATACATTTATATATAATATATGTTTGATTTATATATATGATTTGTATATAATATGTATTTTGTTATATATATTTTATATATGTTATTATTGTGTTTAATTCTATCTTACTTGTTGTGTTTAATAGATAAGACTGTTGTTTCTCCCCGCATTTTTCCTTGGGTCTCAAGCTATGAAATATCTATAATAGTTAAGTGTTTAAAATTTTGGATCACTTAAAAACACATATGCTTAAAAAGTAACCTTTCTTTTCTTTTCATTTATGGATTTGAGAAGATATTCGAAATGAAAAAAAAGGATGATGTGACCTGTTTTGTTTCAGGGAAGCTCTCCTTTGATATCACAGAACAAATTGATATTAAGCAAATGATAGGATTATTATTAAGACCTATAAGGCCAATGGTGTATTTTTTGGTGTGAAGATATAATGACTGTGTTTCATATTGCTTATTATCAATTATATTTGTATATGAAAGTTTTCTCACATGTCTTGGTTTATTTTGTTCACCTGTTAACCCGTTATGAAGAAGTAATAACTTTATCTTAATATTAAGCTTCCTTTCTATGAAAAGCTAAACATTAGAATCTGAGATGTCACGTTATATACCCAGGAAAATCATGTGTTGGTACTCATTACAAACAGTATGCCTAAAGGGAGTTAAACCAAATCCATGGAACAGCTGAGTGTTAATTGTAATATTGCTCTGCAGCTCATTTGGTTCAAATGGATTATAAATTATGCATGAAGCAAGCAACATACTAGCAATATTTCTGTTAACTGAGGTCAGGACACTTCTTTTAGCTAATCTTTTAATGTGAAGCTAATAATAAAAAGTCCAGTTATTAACTAACAGAGTAGGTAAGCAACCCAGTGTGTGGTACATAATGATTCCCACAACACATTTTTAAAAACATTTTCTACTATTAATACTGTTTTTGTTTTTAATGGCCAGTTGTAGGAATGTGGATATTTTTATAAACAGTAAATGTCAATTTTAGGATAAATGGAAAGTAGCATTAATAGAGGAAATTATTTTTTTGGTACACATCTTTGTTTTTTCCTCTAAGCATATATTTCATATTTGATATAAATACAGGCATAATCATATTCTCTTTTTCCCTAAATGTAATAATATTATATCCACAACAATGAAATTGCTTAAAGGTTTGAAAGTAATTCAGTATATCCACTGCTATATTCTTCATAAAAATAAGATGAATAATCTTAGCACTCTAAAATATTAATGAATATTCTGTAAACCAACTTTAATCATACAGTGTTAAAATATCCAAATAAAATATACTTGAACTGCATTTATATTTGTCAAAGAGAACAGGTGACTAAACTCACTCTCTATTCATTAAATTAAAGTTTCTTGAGCACGTACTGTGTGTCAACCAATGTATCAAAGGCTGAGAGTACAACGTTAAAATAGATAAGCTTGCCCTTGATTGTGGACTTTACAGTCTAGTATACATGTGCAGGTCATGTGGCAAAATATACAGGAAAGAACACAGATGTGTAAGTTAGTAATGCTTGACATGCCAAGTATTCTCAATGCTAAAGCAAATAGATTGAATAAGTTTGTTGCTAAATAATGTTAACACATTTTTTTTTGCTTTATTCTTTAAAAGAAGGGTCATCTATCTTTGCATAATGTCTCAAAAATGCAACAGATTGCAAATAGCATAATGCATATTTAGAACATTTTCTCTATATATACCTAAATATATTATTGTCCTGACTGGAAATTTTTGATCATAGTTTCTAGTTCTTTAAGAAAAATCCAAAAATAAAATGCCCTAAATTTTATTCATAAAATAAAATTTATATTTTGTATCATAGCTATAACTGAAATTAAGCTATGATTCTGAGAAAAACAATGGAGATTATGAATTTGTTTCTCAATATGGAGTAATAATATATTTTGCATAAGAGTAGTTACTCTAGATTAAGAATGTAATAAATAATTTCTAATATTTTAATAAATATTAATAAAAGCTTTGTTAGAAAGTAGATATTATTGATATAACCAAATATACACAATACTAAAATAAAAAATTGATAAGGTAAAATTTAGCTAGCCAATTTGTCTTCTTCCTATGTGGAATCAAAACAAAAGTTAAAAAAAAAAAGTTAACTAACCCAGAAACTTACTTTTCCTAACCCAGAAACTTACTTGACGATATAGTCTGGTTTTAAATAGACCCACCTTCTGCCTGACATTATATACTACTGTTACATATTTTCACATTTTCTTTTTTTTAACTTTAAAAAAAATTATTATTATTGAGAGACAGAGAGACAGATCATGAGCATGGGAAGGGCCAAGAGAGGGAGACACAAAATCTGAAGCAGGCTCCAGGCTCAGCTGTCAGCGCAGAACCCGACATGGGGTCCGAATTCACAAACTGTGAGATCATGACCTGAGCCGAAGTCAGAGGCTTAACTGCCTGAGCCACCCAGGCGCTCCTATATTTTCACATTTTCAATGTTTCACATTTAAATACTCCATAATGTAAATCAAGTTTTTTTGACATTCATTATTTAATTGTACATTTATAGCTTACAGAATTTCTTGCAGTCTTTATATTTCAATTTAAGGATTATATGTATTTCCAAGAATGTTAGGATTTTTCATCCATATTGAAAATTTTATCTCAATTGTATAATTGCCTGCACTTAGAGGAGATGTTAAATACAAAGCACTTCCAAAAGTGCCTGGTTCATAGTCAAACTGTTAGAATTATCAGTTATTACTATTAGAAAAGATAATTGTGGGCACGCCCAACTCTCATAGGAGAATAAGGAAAGGTAGATGGGGATTCGTTTTAGGTGAGAAATTCTCTTATCACCATAAACCTGAGATCTGGAAGCCCAGGGTCCTCCCTTAACTCTTTTGTTAACAATTTTGATATCAGTGTTGAAGTGGATTTTTTTCTTAAACTTATATCTTACTCTGGATGATTTATGACTTGGCTTTGCAGAAGAGAGACATTTAGCGGGTATAGTGACCCAGTGCCTACCTTTAATTCTAAGATGCTCTTGCTGGTTCCTGATGACTCTTCTCCATTTCCCTCTTAACTCTCCTTGTGATTGTACAGCATTAAGAAACTGGGATATAAGTATAAAAGAAACTTTTCCTACTAAAGTATTATAAATTATTTTTCTTCTGAAAATTTGTTCTAGTCTTCAAAAAATGTTTTATTATCTCATTATACTCACATTAAAAAGGTTACTAATGAAGAGATAATTGTAGTCTAATTTTCTTACCAAAAAAAGGCAGACATGATTAAGACAAAAACAATGTTAATGTACATATTTCTCATACACGTTAAATTTTGTTCACATTTTACAAATTATTTGCACTGAAGTAGAACAGAAGAACACTGGCATTCTGTTTTTTGAGGCAGAATTTTTATGAATATGCAGGTATGAATTCCAATAATATTTGACAACCAAATATGCATGCTAACAGTATGTCAAATGTATCTACTAGAAGTTTTACAATGGTACATTGTGTGCTATAATTTGTCTAACCTAGTATCTTCTAGAAATGAAATCATATAAAAAATTTACTATTCTAATATAAACTATCAAACTGACATTAATTATACTTTGATGAAAATAATCATCAGATTATTTACATTAAAATAATCATCAGATTAATTTGTAAAATTTTTAAATTAAATGATGTCTTACATTTGTATTATAATTTAAAAATATTTCAAAGTTCTACAATTACCTGTGTTTAATGGCCATGTGTTAGGAAAAAAAAAATCCCTGCATTGGGAGAAAAGACCTGGAATCTGCCTTTAAGTACAGCTGGAAAACAAAACAAAAATCTAATGAAACTGGAAGTTCAGCCTTCCTAATTAAGTCATCTAGCCTCTTTAAGCCTTACTTTTCTTAGAGGTTAAGTGGGAATACTAGCATCTCAGTATGCTTCAATAGAATGGTATAAGACCAAATTCTATTAAATACTTAAAAATGTATTATAAATTTAAATCTATGCACATATAGGTTATTGATCTTGTTGATAGTAATTAGAATAAATTATTCCTGTTATGGTCTTTTATACCATTTATCATAATAAAAGCACATATTTTTTCTTTTAAAATAAATTCATGTAATCACAAAATTTGATTATATGTTCATGATAAGTGTTTTGATTAGAAAAAAAAAGAGAAAAAATTAAACTTCACCCTGATTTACTTTTTAACTATCTTTAGGGAATACTGGTTATAAAAATGTAAAAAGAATGTATAATATGGGCTTAAATTGAACTGATTATGTAAATATATTGAAACTGAGTTGGAGGTATAAATCACAGATGTCGACTTGATGGAAAGTTTGTTACGAGCAAAATCTGCGCCCAAATCCCAACGTGTTAATTACAAGAAAGCATCTGGTATACAAATTTATGCTAAGCTAAGAAACATAGAGATTAATGTTGAATATAGTATGTCAAATAGATATGGTAGCATCTACTTTTACTTGTTGTATGATTTAAGCCATAATTTTTGGATCAGTGTACATCATGGAAACAGACTGTGATTATTAAGTACAATTAATACTGTTGATAGGTAAAAGAGGTATATTTTTGTGTATGTTGCACACTCTGAAAATATACATAAAGAGTTGAGAGCTTAGGAGGAAAAAGTGTATTACACATGGATTGTTATTCTCTGGGAAAAAAAGAAAGAAAAAAAATATATATACATATATATTGAGAGAGAGAGAGAGAACGTGCCCAGGAAAGTGGGGGAGAGGCAAAGGGAGCGGGAGAGAGATCCTAAGCAGATTCCACACCCAAAGAGACGCTCAACAATAGACTTGACACGGAGCTCAAGGTGGGATTTAACTCCAGGTTCCACATGGGGTTGGATCTCGTGACTGTGAGATTATGACCTGAGCTGAAATCAACTGTTGCCCATTTAATGACTTAGCCACCCTGGTGCCCCTGAAAAAAACACATTTTTAACTTTAAGAATAAGATACAGATGTAAGGATAGGAGGGATTAAAAAAATAAAAATAGAGAGGCACATGGGTGGCTTAGTTGGTTAAGCCTCCGTCTCTCGATTTCAATTTAGGTCAGGAATCTCAGAGTTGGTTAGTTTGTGAAATTGAGCCCTGTGCCTGGCTCTGCACTGATGGGATGAAGCCTGCTTGGGATTCTCTCCCTCCCTCTCTCTGCCCCTCACCTGTGCACATGCTCTTTCTCTCTATCAAAAATAAATAAATACACTTAAAAAAAATAATACAAGGACATGTTTGAGGACATGTAATATTAGCCAAGCACAGTCCTCATCAACTGATCAAATAGTATCAACAGAAGCCCTGTGAATTTTGTGCTGTCTGCATCAGGAGTCCTACTTTCCCTCTGAAAGTAAGCCTCAATGTCTATTTTTATAGAGCCTGAAATCTTTTGTCCCTCTATTTATAGATCATTTATGTGGATATGTCATTACTCACCTTACTTTTCATAATTTTAGCCATGTTGATGCTATCTTGAGTTGGTCATAGAGAGTTGCAAGAAAAAAAGCACAGAATCCATACTCAGCATTTCCACATTAACATTTACTTCCTAATTATTCACAAATGGTATTACAAGTTAAAAATGACTTTGTAAAATAGAGCAAAGTTCATGTCTTCAGAGATCTAATTCTTATGTCTTAATTTATGTAAAAAATGCAAGATAATTAGAAAATGTGCATTCTTCAATGAAAAGAAAGGAAGCATGGTCTATTAATTTTATAAAATCAAAGCTAATTGTGATTATATGCTGTAACCCCACTGCAAACATCATCTTGTCAATACATCACTTTTGAGAATTATTCATGACTACTCATTTTTATGCACTCATTTATCATTTATTGAACACAATATATGCTGGGTACATTTATAGCTTTTGGGTATGTAAGAGTGAACAAGATATTAAAGCTCCTTGCATTCAGGAAGCTTACAATCTAGTGGGGAATTGAGACAGTAATATATATATTTTTTAAGTCGGTGAATATAAAGTTAATGGTAAGCTCTACATAGGGTATTAATACAAGGAAATGTGTGAGTGATACTAGGTATGACACACTACTTACAATCCACTTCTTCCAAAATTTACACAGTAGGATAAGTTGTGAAATTTTAATAACTGAAAAACAGAGATTAAAAAGAAAAATATGCTAAATGACAGATGATGCATAAACAAAAGTTCCCTGGGAGATCAAACAATATTCCAGAATATCTCTGCCTGAAATATATGAAGAAATGTTATCAAGTAATAGGGCCTAGGTAGGGCTTTTTGCATGGACAAAAACTAGAGTGTCAGGTATGATTTAAAGACAGGAGGGAAACCATAATCTATATCAGCAGATCATAGAGAGAAATTGAAAAGTAAATTGGGGTCACTGCAGAATGATTTGAATCCCATTCAGAAAAATCTAAGGAGTGTCAAAATGCTTTAGGCACATTAATCCAGTGATTTTATACAAGACTGATTTGACATGAGAAGGAAAGAGATGGCTATATAAGCATGGAGCTCATTGAAATATTAATAAATAATTCAAGTACAATATAATAATAGCTTACATTAGGATAATGGCAGTGATTGTTTTTATGAAAAAATAAAGCTATAGTTTTTAAATTTAATTGTAGATCAATGCATATTGGTTGTCAAGTATTTAAATAATCATTAATATAAAATAATTTTAAATGTCATCACATGCAGTTTTATAATTTTATATAAAGGGTATCCATAGTTTCCAAATATTAAATTTTCCTATTCAGTATTTAAATATTATGCAGAAGAGGAGACTGATGTAAAAATTATGTATATATATGTATATTTTTATATATGCTTATATATATAGGTGTATATATATATATACACATATACACATATGTGTGTATATATATGTGTATATATATATGTTTATATATAGGTATATATATATACATATGTGTGTATATATATATACCTATATATATATATAATCCATATATACTATATATAGATTAGATCTACATGATCTGACAGATGTTGCTGTTAAGTAGAAATGCAAATTTAAGGGGAACTTCCCCTCTCTCCCCTCTCTCGCTCGCTCTCCCTCTCGCTCTCCCTCTCTCTCTGTTCCTCTCAAGTCCCCCTTAAATTTGCATTTCTACTTAACAGTACAATCTATCAGATCATGTAGATCTAATCCATATATAGTTATTTAGATAAGAATATCTGAAATATATAGAAATGTATAAGAAATAAAATAGAACATGCAAAATTGCATATTTTGAAATAGTTAATGGTGACAATGTGAGAACTATTAAAAAAGTGATACTGTAAGTGAAGTTAAGCATATTGACATAAGAGAACTGTTTTATTCACACTAAAGCCATTAACAATTGAGGATCTGGCAGAGTTAAGTGAACATTTGATGAAGAAAGAAATGAGAGGGGGGTGCCTGGCAGGCTCAGTCAGTTAAGCGTCCGACTTTGGCTCAGGTCATGATCTCACGGTTCGTGGGTTCGAGACCGGCATCAGGCTCTGTACTGACAGCTCAGTGCCTGGATCCTGCTTTGGATTCTGTCTCCCTCTCTCCTTGCCCCTCCCTGACTTGTGCTCTTTCTGTGTCTCTCAAAAATGAATAAACATTAAAAAAAATTAGAAAAAAAATAAAAGAAATTATAAGAAGATGCACTGACCTGTACTAAAAATGGAATAATTTGAATATCAAATACGTTTTTAAAAAGCCTTTTGAAACACAAAGAATCTTTAGAATATTCCTTATAAAAACAAAAGTGTGAAAATCAAATATAATAATTTTAAGCATGCCATCATACATGTTTATTAGAAAAATTGTGGCAAAAATCAACACTTAATATATGAGAGATTGTGGGTTTATCATTACTGGAACAAAATCCTATTGCTGATTGGATAAACGGATTTCCTTTTTGTATTAAAGGCCCTTTTAAGATTTTTATGATATTGCCTTATTTTCTAATTCAAGTAGTTACATTTATTTATTCAGTTTTTGCTTATCTCTGCCAGTAGAATTTAAGTTTCCTGAGGGCAAGAACTTTTTTTAGTTTCAGTCATAACTGCATGCTTAATGTCTAAAAGTATGCCTGCTTATGGCATGTACTCAATAAATATTTAATGAAACTTTTGTTGAAATTAGCACATAATGTCAGTGAAATATGTGAATACATATTTGAGAGAGTTAGAAAGCAGTCAGCTGTGTAAAATGCTATTGGAAAATGAAATACAGTGAGGACTAAAAATTTGCCATTGATTTTGTTTGCACGGGGATAGGGAACATCATTATGAGCTACAACAAGAAGAATTTCCAAGGATTAATGGAGGAAGGGCCATTAATCCTGGAGTTGGTTCCAGGTTAAAGATGAATAGAAAGGAGGAAATGACTGCAGATATGCAGGTTTCTTTCTGTAGAATTTAAGTTGTGAATGGGAGTAGAGAGAAATACTGGTCATATGCTGCAATATTTTTGTTGTTGTGGATGACATTTCACTTGCTTTTGCTTTCTTCCTTCTTGCAGTTGTCTTTCAAATTTGATCATACCATATTCTGCCTCAAAAATGTTTTAGAATTTTATGTGATAATATTTGTTAATATTTTTGTTTTGTATTTTTGATTTCATATCACTCTATGCAAGTTTCCATCATAAAGAATATAGAATGTTTTCTTTTAATGTTGTGATGTCTTTGTTTTTGCATTTTTAGTTTTTAACCACATATAATTTATTTTGGTCTAAGCAATAAAAGGCATATTCCAAGGTTGGAATTCTTTTTGTACTACCTTTTAATTTCTAGTTTCTTGTCTCATAAACAAAACACATTTTGTTTCTGCTTTGGGAAATTATCAAGGGTTCCTTATAATAAGATATACCACAGTTTGGGGTAATAACCATATAAGGGTGAGAAGAAGGTACATTTTATATTTGAAGGATATATAGTTAAATACATGCTTAGAAGATGATCTTATTAATTAGATTATTCAGATCTTCCATATAAAAAAGGTTATACTTTGGGGGCACCTGCGTGGCTCAGTCAGTTGAGTGGCCAACTTCAGCTCAGGTCATGATCTCATGGTTTGTGGGTTCGGGCCCTGCGTCAGGTTGTGTGCTGACAGCTCATTGCTCGGAGCCTGCTTCGGATTCTGTGTGTCCCTCTCTCTCTGCCCCTCCCCCGCTTGTGCTCTGTCTCTGTCTCTCAAAAAATAAACATTTAAAAAAATTTTAAAAAAAGGTTATACTTTGTCTCTCCAGTTTCTTGAGTCTAGTTACTACCACATTTATGTCAATTCTTAGAATATGTCATTCTTAATAAAATGATTTATTTTTATGTTTTTATATGACTTTTATTTTATTTTTATTTTTTATTGTGTTACTTTTATATAAAAGTCCATGACAGGTAAAGTTTCTGTTTTATAAAGTATTTTTGTCACATTTAAGTTTTAAAATTTATCATTAAAATTAATTATAGCTTCTTTCTCCTTTTGTATTTGTGTGGTACTTAATTGTTCCCCTTTAGATTTCAGATTTTTCATTCACATTCTTATGCCTGTGACTTTTGTATGCGACATATAGGTTATTTTTAAACTTTATTCAATAATACTGTGTCCTTGCTTCTTTTTTTGTTTTGGTGAGTTGATTCTTTCTACATTGTTATAACAGTTATTTTTTAGCTTACTTTCTTCGTTTTCTTTTATTCATTTTTTTCTTTTTTTTAAATTTCTTTGTGCTTTCTTTAGTCCATGTCTTCTTACATTTTGGCCTTCTCTGAAAATCTAGGTAACAGATCTAGGTAAGAGATCTAGGTAACAGAGCAGATAAATTCTGGTTACTATAATGATAATCCCTGGTTTGTAATAAATAAATTATACAGTAAATTTTAAATGACTGGGCACAGTAGAGAGTGCCAATTAAATGTTGATTCCCATCTTTTTTCTCCTCCCCTTTCTGTCCCTCTCCAAAAACCTAATAATCTTTTAGTGAGAAAAACAGCCTATCATTTTTTGGGTTTCATTGAGTTATATTTAAACCAAGGAAAGAAGATGAAAGAACTAAAATAAAATAAATAGTGGAGGGAAACTTTGCCAAATTTTTTTCTAATTTTTTTACTAGTTCTTGAGAAGATCTCTATAATTAGTGAATTCCATAATTAAGATCAACAATTTCTTATTTGAACAAATTTGTGGCCAAATTTAAAATGGGAGCTGATATCCCTTTCCCTCCTCAAAAAATGTTAGCTAGTTCTGAATGCCACCAGGGTACTAGAGTTCCCCAAACTGGTTGAGCATCAAACCCACCTAGGGATTGTTTTACAGATACATTTGAAGCCTATTTTGGACATCTAGCTCAGTATTTTTAAGCACCATGAGTAATCTGTGTGCAACCAGAGTTTGAGGAACTTGAACCTGGACTTGTCTGATGTTGATGTCTCAGGTCATGGAACTTTAGGAAGAAACTGGTAGAGCCCAGCAGAATAGACCAACAAGTACCAAAAAGGAAAGGTAGAGTTTGAACATGCGATTACTGCTAAAACGTTGTTCCACCTATCCTTAAACCAGCTTGGAAAACAATTGTGCAATATACCAAATCTGCCTTAAATCAAAGTGACCTTTAGAAAAAGCTAGCATACATATCAGGCAGACAGGTCTTTGTGCCCTGATGCTGTTGTCTTGGCTCCTGGTGAGAGCTCCTTTGTCACTTTACATCTGCTGAATCCACACAAGCAATCAGCATGACTACTTTCTGCCCTTCAATTCTTCTTGAATTGAATGACTTGAATTACTCCTGTAATTTTCACCTCCCCATTCCATCGCTGTTCATCAGATTGTTTTCTGCAACTTCTTGTCTTCTTGAAGTATATCTGTGAGTCCTTTTCTGTGATTCATTTCACGTTGCTCAAGTTGTGTCTTTTAGGAAGGATAAATGGATAATATACTTCCTGAGTATGCCATATTGATGAATATTTTTGTTACATGTAATATGAATAACAGATTACCTGTAATGTGAGCTGTGCACTTTCCTGATGAAACCTCCAGGAAATTCTTGTTTTCTAGAATCTAAATAAACTGTAGAGAATATTGAATACATTTATGTCCCTACTTTGTAAGTGACACTTCATGTCCTTATATATCTGTAGAACTCTTTCTTAAATGTCATGACTTAATGATGTCATGTATTAAATGTCTTGCTGTTGGGCATCTCTTACTAAAATTTTACAAAATACAGAGTAGTCCTAAAAATCCTGAAATCTTTTCTCTTTAACATGAAGGGTTTTTGTTTTTGTTGTCGTTTACTGTTACTATTATGCATTTGTATAGAATTGAAAATAGATTTTTGTTTCATATACATAGTCTACTATTTGAAACAGACAAAGCAATTATCTATAATTTAAATTTAATGTTATTATAAAACATTTTTTTAGATTTTTCCAGTATATTAATACTTATTCTTTGTTTTTCTTTCTATGAATGCACTCTTGACTCTTCAAGCTTCTCTTCCATGTCTTATAGCATCAATGCTAGTGTACAATTTAATGTTTTAAATCTGATAAGTTCTATTAGCTGTCTAATTCATCCCATTTACTCATTTTTACCCTGTTTCTTTACAGTCTACATTTTTAAAATCTGTTCCTATAGTACTGAAACTGTATTTACCTAATATTTTCTTCTGTTCTTGGAGGAACCATTTTTCCAGTACTCCTTTTGATTGTTTTCTGCATTCTGTGTTCGTTTCTTCCTTCCCCGTTTTTTCAGAATTTCACAAAAATCATTGCTGATTTTTTTCTGTTGTATTGTCCACGAATATAGTATGAAATTTCCACCAAAGTAATGTTTGAAGCATCACCTTGACTCACCCTGTCAGGTATATGAATTTTTTTTCGTTTATTTATTTTGAGAAGACAGAGCGCATGAGCAGGGGAGGGGCAGAGAGGGAGAGAGAGAGAATCCCAAGTGGGTTCTGTGCTATCAGCACAGAGCCCCACACAAGGCTCAATCTCACAAACCCTGAGATCATGACCTGAGCCAAAATCAAGAGTTGGACACATAACTGACTGAGCCACCCAAGTGCCCCAGGTATATGAAATTTGTTATTTCATTCTCCTTTTATAGGTGCATTATACAAAACATTAAAAAATAATGACAATCTTTATCAAAATCTTCCCAATAAAGGAATAGAGGGAACACATTCCAAATCACTCCCTGAGGCCAGTACTACTCTGAAACCAAAGCAAGGTAAAAACGATATTAGAACAAAAAAAGTCTATTTTGTCTTATGCAAGTATTGCTATTCTGACTTTCTTTTTTGTATCCATTTGCATGACAAATGTTTATCAACCCTCTCACTTTCAATCTGCAAGTGTGTTTAGGACTAAAATGAGTCTCTTATAGGCCACATATAAATGGTCCTGCTTTTTTTTTTTAATCCATTTTAACCCCCTATATCCTTTCAGTGGAATGTTCATTCCATTTACATTCAAAGTAATTGATAGATATGTATTTCTCACTATATTATCACTTGTTTTGTCATAGTTTCTGGAGAATTACTGTGATTCTTTCTTGTCTTTGTCATTTTTGGTCTCTATTTTGCACTCAGAGTCTCCTTTAATATTTCTTGCACAGTTGGGTTAGTGGTCACTAACTCCTTTAGATTTTGTTTGTCTGGGAAACTCTTTACTTCTCCTATTCTGAATGACAGCCTTGCTGGATAGAGTATTCTTGGCTGCAGATTTTTCCCATTTAGCATTTTGAATATATTATGCCACTCCCTTCTGGTTTGTAGAGCTTCTGTTGAAAAATCCTCTGCTGGCCATATGAGTTTTCCTTTCTAAGTTACTGACTTCTTTTGTTTTGCTGCTTTGAATTTTTTTTTCTTTATCACTATATTTTGCCAATTTAATTACAATATGTCTTTGTGTGTGTTTGCCTTTGTTGATTTTGATGGGAGCTCTCTATGCTTTCTCCATCTGGATATGTTTCCTTCACTAGATTAGGTAAATTTTAAGATATTATTTCTTTAGATAATTTGCTGCCCCCTTTTTCTTGATTCTTCTTCTAGGACTCCTATAAAATGAATTGTATTACGTATGATGTAGTCACTGAGTTTCCTAAGTCTATTGTCATGTTGCATAATTATTTCTTTTGTTCAGCTCCATTGTTTCCCATTATTTTGTCTTCTAGGTCACTAATTCATTCTTATGCTTCTTTCAGCACACTGTTCATTGCATCAAGCCTGTTTCCAATCTCATTTATTGAATTATTCATCTCTGATTCTTTTTTACTCTTTTATCTCTGTGGTAAGGGTCTCACTGACATCTTCTGCCCAGCAAGTATCCTTATGATTGTTGCTTTAAATTCTCCATCAGTCATGTTACTTATGTCTGTTTTACTTAGATCTCTGGTCATGGCCTTATTGTGTTCTTTCATTTGGGATAAATTCCTCCATACTGCCATTTTGTCTAAGTTTCTGCCTTCTTCTCTGTTAGAAAAAACAGTTATGTCTCTTACTTCTGAAAGTAATGGCCTTATGAAGAAGAGGTCATGTAGTGCCCAGGTCCTGGTGCTTCAGGAGTGTTTTGGGTGTATGCCGTTTCTGCTCTGCTATTGTGTTTTGGCTGCTCTGTCCATCAGGCCAGTTGTCTGCAGAGGCTCTCCTTTCCTGCTGTGGGCAGTGTATTTGCCCCTGGCTTGAATGTGATGAGCTTTAACTAGGATTGCACTGGTCAGCTTGTGAAATGGAATCTGACACCAACTCTATCACAGCTGAGGCCCTGCAGAACTCTCTGGTTGGGAGATGGGGTGCTTAGAGGGGGGTTTGTGCTGGTCTTTTGGGGAGGGGACTGCCATGCTGGGACTGTGGCAGGTTTGACTGAGAATGGCAGTCCCACCAGAACACTAAGAATTTGATGGTTTCTGTTCCCTGCTCATCCATCTTAGCTGCCTGATAGAGAATGGATAGGACTTCCAACCACTGAAGGCACACTGAAGGAAATTCTATTATTTGTGCTTGTCTTTTGAAATTTCTGTACTGTCGGCAAATCAGGCTGGGCCTGGAATGGTTCATCATCTAAATGTGGTCATTTGTCGAGGGGAGGTGGGGTTGGATCTTTACCTCCTATATTTTAACTCCTCTTACAGGAATAGAGCATAACACCATTAGGATGGGACCTTGGTTTTTTGGAGTCCATTTGTATCAGGTTATAATAGCATTCATATCTGTCTTCCTGTTCTGTCTTGCCTTCAGATTTTTCCCTCCTCATCAGAGGATGGAAAATTCAGGACCTCAAGAACTACAAAAATAAGTAAAATTACAAAATACGACCATAAATTTTCTTAACATCCCTGCCAAATATAGCCCATTCAGATTGAATAGTTTTGTGGAAGCCCTTAAGAATATTCTATACTTTTCCACAAACTATTCTTGATTAATGAAGTTGTGAATTCATTCCTGGTGTCTTGTTCAGCACTTTTCAAACTGTATTATATCTGTCTGTGGTAGAACATAGTGGTATACTGTTCAGAATATGTGGTATACTGTTGAAGTCATACTCAGAGTGTACATCAGGTTTTGCTTTCTCAAGCATCCCCTTTTTTCTCTATCTTTCCTGAAAGGTATGTGTTTTTATATAAAAGACTGAAATTTGAAAGTTAGCTGGTGTTGTTCATGTGACAGACAGGTAGCCCTAGTGTTGCTTGTTCTCTGGGTAAATGACTGATATACAGCTTTGGAACATAATGTATCTGGACACCAATTTTGAGGATGAAAAATCTGTACCATAATTAAAAAAAAATTTAATGTTTATTTATTATTGAGAGACAGAGAGAGACAGAGTATGAGCAAGGGAGAGGGGGGATGGGCAGAGAGAGGAGACACAGAATCCAAAACACGTTTCAGACTCCGAGCTGTCAGCACAGAGCCTGATGCGGGGTTCGAACCCACAAACCATGAGATCGTGACCTGAACTGAAGTCAGATGCTTAACCGACTGAGCCACCCAGGCTCCCCTGTCCCATAATTTTTAGCATTCTAAGGAAAGTAAGATGACGAGTGTTCTACTTATACCATCTACTGTAGCCTACTCAAACATTCTGTAAACAAAACCATTGCCAGAAAACTTTATTTCTGATTTAATTACATTGTGTGTTTTGTGAGGTTCATTTAATGATTTTTTAGTGTTTATTTTTGAAAGAGAGAGAGAGACAGAATGTGAGCAGAGGAGGGACAGAGAGAGAGGGAGACACAGAATTCGATGGAGGCTCCAGGCTCTGAACTGTCAGCACAGAGCCTGACATGGGGCTTGAATTCATACACTGCGAGATCATGACCCGAGCCAAACTGCTTGCTTAACCGACTGAGCCACCCATGCACCCCATAATGATTAAAAAATATTAGTTTTGAAGATCCTTTTAAAAATTCTGTCCTGGGTGACTCAGTCAGTTAAGGGTCCAACTTCTGCTCAGGTCATGATCTTGCAGTTTGTGATTTCAGCCCGACATCAGGCTCTGTGCTGACAGCTCAGAGCCTGGAGCCTGCTTGGGACTCAGTGTCTCCCTCTCTCTGCCTCTCCCCTCCTTGCACTCTGTTTCTCTCTTTCTTTTTCTCAAATATAAATAAACATTAAACATTTTTGAAAAACTATTTTGTATTTTCTTCTTCTTTTTAAAAAGTTAAAAAATTATGTTTTGAAAAACATGAAAAACGGTTTAAACATTAACTTTAGAATTTTATTTTAGAATCTCATTGGGATACAACATTCAGATTTGTAGACAGTAGAGTTTATTTCTGAAATTTTCCTCAATGGAGATGAGTGACTGTTTACCTGAATTATGTGGAAATATGAAAACATAGTGAGTGGATTCAGATATGTTATTTAATTAAAGATGAACACCCGGAATAATGAAAGGAATGTTTAGTGTTGCTTTCAGCTAGAAAAGAAATCAGTCTGTATTATTTTAGTTTACTAATATAATGTGATTTATATAAGTTAATTATCTTTTCTTCACCTGTCTCCTCTTTATGATGGGCATGATACAGTAGGAACATACATCTTATAGGCAGGAATCTAAATAAAGAGGTTTTTATAGATTACTTCCTTTAGAAATTACTACATGCTTTACAGATATGGATATTATCCACAGTGTCCAGAAGTGAATGCTATGGTTCAAGGCATTCAGATTGTATGTTCAAGGTCACACAGTAGGTGGTAAGATTAGACTTAGAATTTTATAGTTTAAAAAACATGGTGTTATATATTGTAAGTAAAAAATAAGCTTCCTGTGGTTCTCCTTGTAAGTGTAACAATGTTTATTAGGTTTTAAATGGAACACAATAACTAATTTGTGAATTTTACCTAGTTTGATATAATGTAATTTTTAGGTGGCGTTCTGATTTAAGTCTTAGATTATTAAAACTCTCTCTTCTATAGGATTCTAACACTAAATGAAATAATTCACAACTGATTCTTAACATTAAGATGAGTTGTGTGACTCTTATTATGTAGAAATAACAGGAACAATAATTTATAATGATCCCTTTTCATGAGTCCAAAGAATGTTTAATTTCCACTGATCTCTTGAAACTTTTCAAACATTAGGATAACTGAGCACTGTTTTCATTTTGTTTGTCTACTTAATATAATTATATCAAATAATATAATATAATATATAATTATAATAATATTTAATTTATTAAATAAAATATTACCATTTGGAATTTAATTTCCAAAATGAATAAATTTCATGTATTTGTTACTAATATCACACACAGACACATATTCACATATATATGTGAATACACAAGCTTTATCTTATTCATCAATTTCTATATTAGGAAAATGCTATTGTTAGATCATGTCTTCTAAGTATATTACTGTGGGGGCACCTGGGTGGCTAAGTTGGTAAAGTGTCCACTTCAGCTCAGGTCATGATCTTTCGGTTGATGGATTCGAGCCCACATGGGCTCAGAGCCTGGAGCCTGTTTCGAGTTCTGGGTCTCCCTCTCTCTCTGTCCTCCCCCTCTCTCTCTCTCTCTCTCTCTCTCTCTCTCTCTCTCTCTCTCTCAAATATAAACAGTGTAACATTTAAAAAGTATATTACTGTGAATTAATAACACCAAGACATCTCTAGATAAAAGTGAGATTGCTAATAGCTAGAAGTTACACAAACACAACTAAGCTAACAATTCTCTATAGGAGTTACTATGTATACTCTCTGGTATGTGATTCTGAGAGAAATGTTCTCAATTTTAAGTTGGATTTTGTTTTTCTAAATCATTGTTTATTGTCTATGCTAGCCTTTCTGTGTTCTGTTTTCTTCAAAGTTTTCTTTTTTAAAAAGCCAATAGTATAACAAGAAGGATTGAATGTAATTTGGCCACATGTGTCACATGACAAATGATGGCAAATTTTCATGCAGGCCAATTTGAAGTGCTTGAATGAATTTGGAGTATTGCTCTATGACTATAACAATTTAAGTTTCATGTGACCATACCCTTGAAATAATCTTAATGTTTTAAAATATTAAGCATTCAGTTTATTTGTAATATAATCTCTTCCTTTACTCACATTTAATTATTTAAAAATGATATGAAACATGTTTTTAATTTTTTTTCTTTATGTGCCTCTTTTGGAAATAATTTTAAATAGAATTTTTATTATAATTATTATTGCTTTCTTAATATTAAAAAAATATTTAGGTTTGATGTGTCAGATATCATTCAATTTGAATTTCCTAGGATGTCATAAATGATTTCTTTGCATTTAAGAGAACTCTTAAGAGAAATCTTAAGGCACAAAGGTAAAAGGGGAAAAAATGGTCTGAACATTTTGTTTTCTCTCCAACATTGGATATTGTTACTACAGTAGCAGTTAGCCCGGATAATGTGAAGATGTCCAGCAGCTCCAGCCCAGCCTGTCAAAGCGAAAGTAGCCTGTTTGTGGTTACAGATATTCCACTGACATTGCCATGCATCCATGCCAACCCCCAGTACTCTATCCTGCTTAAACATTGCTTTTACTTGACATCTTATGTTAAAGAAATTCAAGACTTGTGGACTGCAGTTTAAATTATTGAAAACTGAGTTACTACTTTCTGTAATGTGAATCTTAACAACAATTGAATAGCACAAACATTTAATCTCAAGATGCCATTCTGGACTTTGCAAAATAAATACTTTGCAGTATTAGTAACTTGAGAAGTGTTGGAAAACAGGTTCATTGTGTATGAAGTGCTAAAACCAAACATAATTTTCACACTTTTCATTTTTCTAAACTTCTTCTAACACTCTCTAAATAAGAACTTGAGAAAAACAATGACTTCATCTATTCTTGTTAAAGTTAGCTTAAGAATCTAAGAATCCTATAATTTAAAATTTATATATAATGTTTTGCACTTATGAGAACACAGCAAGAATTTTTACATTTTGTGATATCTTATAAACTATATAAAGTTTTGTTGTGAGGTGTATCTTTTTTGACGTGAGACACAAACTAAAAGAGTGACAATAGAGGTTATTCTTTGGACCTATCTGGCCTTGTGGATTCTTCAGTATTTAATGTCTGCTGGTATTTTGATTGCTATTTTTTCATGTTTTTTCAATTAAATAATTACTTTCCAGTTTTAATTGTAAAGTGAAATTGACCACACAAAATATTTTTAGACGTGTCTTCAGTTGGGAAAATAAAATATCTTATCATTATGACTATGACTATAACAATGATTTTTTTTACCCATATATCATGAATGCTTCCATAAGGACTTTATAAGCAAAATAATATTAATTTAAAATGCAGGAGAACTTTGTTTTGAACATTCGCTATGTTCTAGGCACTGTGCTAAGACTTTCATATGGTTATTTAATTTATTTTTCACAACTACCAGATTGGAGAAAATAGGAAGCGGGTACAAAATCATATAAATACTGAAGTCTAAGTTAGATTACAAAACAAGCTAGTTCTAAAGTACAGACAGCATTATTAACAATTAGACTATAGTGCTACACTATCCAGTGATGCTTTAAAATTTTGAAAATTCAAATATATAAAAAGACACAAAAAGAATGTGACTGACACTCGTATCCCCTCAAATTCAATAAGATGTTGCCATTTTGCAATTTTAGTCCAGAACTTTCTTTTGTTCCCTTCTCCTCCCCTTTCATTTTGAAAACTAATAGCAAAGACTTACTTGGCTACAGTGGTTCTCATTTGGAAGCAATTTTGCCCCTGAAGAACTTTTGACAACTTTTGGAGACAGTTTTAATTGTCAGGACTGACAGGAGGGGTGCAACTCTCATCTAATGTGTAAAGCCAGGGATGCTGCTGAATATCCTGCAATGCACAGGGCAGCCTCCACAGCAAAGACCGTATGCTACTTCATTAATTTTCTCTTCTCTTTCTCCCCAGAAGGGACCACTATCAGGAAGATGATACACATCATCTTCTGGCAAATTTTCATACTGTCATTACTTTGTGTATTGAAACAATTTTATACATTTATATTTTACACAAATTGTACATATTTTAAGAAAAGGAATGATTTTAACTTGATATTGAAATCAATTTTCTATATAGTACTATGTAACGGATTTTGATAGCCCACAGGTGAGTTCTCCCTTTTGTATTTTTATATTACTACCTTGACGCTTTGCTGTTTCCTGAGCTTTAGTATAAGCTCAGTATAGTGTAAGTATAAAAAATAAAAATTTTTATAAAAAATCCCATTGAGATTTCATTTGGAAGGGCACTGTACCCATAGTTTAATGCTTTGCCATCTTTAATGGTCTCCTTCCAAGGAAAATGATTTACTTTAT
The DNA here is from genome assembly GCF_028018385.1 of Neofelis nebulosa. NCBI lineage: Eukaryota > Metazoa > Chordata > Mammalia > Carnivora > Felidae > Neofelis > Neofelis nebulosa. The sequence goes on from NC_080793.1 coordinate 59,027,359, forward strand.
TTATGCACATCTTCTTTTGTCCTTATATCATGTTTTGCAAATTTCTTCAACTATTTTGTTAAATTTCTTACCCTGTACCTTATAGTTTTGTTCCTTTTGTGAATGCTACCTTTTGAAACATTTCCCAGTATTCTGTTGGTTGTGTGTAGGGAAGAAACTTGCTGAATATTCCTATTTGCTGAACATTCCTAATTGCTTCAGAATCATTTCCATTTTCTGTGTGGACAACCACATTATCTGTGGGTTGTTTCTTTCTTTTAATTGTTATGTCTGTTTTGCCTGCTTTGAAATTGAGGACATTGCTGGGTAAAAGCATGGATAGTGTACCTCCTTCTCATTTTTCTATTTTTAAAAGGAATTATTTTCAATCTTACCATTACTTTCCTATTACTATACATTTTTAGTCATCTTTACTAGGTTAGGGGACTTCTTTTCTATATCCATTCCATAAAGAGATATTAACTTTTGTCAAATGAGTTTTATGTATTTACTAGTAACAGCATATGGTTTTTCTTCTTTAATCTACTATTTTGAGGAATTAAATGTATACAAAGGAAAATATTGAGCAATTTTTGTATTCCTGGAATAAACCATGTTTGGTTATGACACATCATTTATGTATGCATGTATACATACATATACTCACTTTGTTTTAACAAGCTTTTTCTCTCTGGTTAAGTTTTGATATCTGCCTTTGGTATTTTGCATTTTCAACAGAAGGTGTCAGGGTGTAGTCCTTCCCACGGGGTTTACTCTGAATGCTTAATTTGAAAATTCATGTCTTTCGTCACCCCTGCAAATTCTTAGCCATTGTTTCTTTGAATAGTGCTTTTTCTTGTGTCTTCTAGTCTCTCTGACTGTAGCAAATATTAGATAAATCTTGGACTGTCTCTTCCTTGGTGACATTTAACCTTTCTACTTATATTTTACGTGATTTAGATATATCTGTCAATCCATGTAATCTCTCCTCAAATATAATGAATTTTATTTTAGTTATTGTATTTTTCCTAATGAAAATTTCTTATCATATGGTTTTATTTGTTGACTTTTGTTTTGTGGGCCTTTTTACATCACTGTATTTTTATCTTAGGTTTGCACATTCTTTTTTTATTTTATTTGCTGATACTCATTTAAGACAGACTTTTATCTTATTTTAAATAAAACCTTATTTCTAAGAGGACTTGTTTTTGTTTCTATTTATAAATCTTAGGTGATCTGTTGTATAATAATCCCTCTGTGGTGGATGTGTGTTTGCTTCTACCAGATATCATAAGAGAATTTCTGGCTCAAGATTAAGCTTTATGTTAGGTCCTTAACATGTTGATTTCCATATCAGAAAAACATTGTTGAAAACAAGTAGTGACTAATTTCCATTCTGAGGCTTTCTTTTTTGTACCTAGAGGCCAGGTAGAAAAGTTTGTGTGTTTGCTTATGGTCTTACTGGCTCCTAGTTCACTTTAATCAGGGTACCTCTTAAGTAGGGAGATATTTCAACTTATAGATTATGTAGGCCTAATACATTTTCTCCTGTCCTATGGACGTACTATATCTCAAATTTGCAGTAGGTCACTGGTTCTAGTCCCTCCTTTTCATCCACTCTATAGCATCAGCTTACTCATTAATTGTTCTTACTTTCAGTTCCTTTGTTTCTGGTACTTGGGATGTCTTTTATCTTTCATTTAGGTGTATATGTTTTAAAGTTGTTATTTATCTTTATCCAGTATTTCTGTGTGCTGTACATTAGTTTTGTCTGTCAACTTATTGGAACAGAAACTCCATATAACAAACTGGAATTACTCTTTTGATCATATGTAATCAAAACTATGTCATAATCCATATTTTTTATAAAATATAGTTACTGAAAAGCAAATATAATAATATCAAACACTGTTGTATAAATTATGGCAGCCAAGAATCCATTAGCCTAACACAATTATAGGTTACTGTACAATATGTTTGGCCTACTTTCTTCCACACACACACCTTAATTATCAGAGCTACAGTTGTACTTCACCTGGCATTTTGTAGTGTGCTTTTTTTTAGCATCCAGTAAGTTTTTTTCTGTCCTCATAAGTATACTTTAAGTTCTGCATCAAAATTCAATTGCAAAGCAATTTACAGTAATTTATTATGCCATCATTCCCTAATGTTGAATTTTTAGCTTCCATCCAAATTTTGACATTAAGAAACTGCTGCAAAGAACATTTTCAAATATGTCATCTTTTCCTTAAATTGAAGTTTACTACCCTAAAATAAGGTCTTAAAATGAATTTTCTTTTGTCAAAGGACAAGGTCATTTTGTGGTTTTTCTTACATATTACCTATATTAAATGTCTTCTAAAGCATTGTGCAGATTATGTGTATATAGCATCCCTGAATAGCTAATTCAATTTTAATATCTTTTCAGCATGGCTTATTTTGTGTTTTTTTTTTTTTTTACTTTAATGATTGCCAAAAAAATTAGATTTTATTTTAACTTGCATTTCATTGCTCTGGAAAAACATTTCCTATATGATTTTCCTTCTATATTTCTTTTCTTGTCCCCTTTCTCCTTCTCCTCCTTTTCTTCTCTATTTGTTTTAGCAACTTTGTTTGTTGTTTGCCTGTATGTAATATTATCCATTTTAGATCTTTGTCTTACATTCCTATATTGATATAATTGGTGATCATTTATAATCATAACTATCACTCTTTTACCTCTACACACATGTATAAACACATTGATATTTTTCCTATTTTTCTTTTTCTTTTCTGTATAGGGAATAAGTGTGTGTGCATTTTCCCATGTTTTAAATGAAATGGTTTGGATCTTATTAGAATCTGCATTCATTTGGAGTATTTGAAATATGGGGAGGATGCAGAGTATAGGTAGACTCTTGTGGAGAAAATCAGTTTCCTAAGGGCAGGTAAAGGTGGCTCATGAAAGGAGACTGCCAGTGAGCGCTGCTCTTGGATGCTTCCCATAAGAAGACAGTGGGGGTGAGTATTTTAGGGCACAGAGTCACTGAAAGACAGGACACCCAAGAGTATTTCTGGGTAGGAATATTATTTGCTTACGCTGTAAAAGAAGGGGAAACAGGCTTAAGGTCCCTTGTCAGAGCTTGTCTCTCCCCATGTCTTGCTGGTCATCTCTTCTGTATGTTGACACTCTCTGGCAATATAACTAAAAATGCTTTCTTGATTTTTTTTGTACTTTGTATCGAGTTTGTCCATCATCATATTAATGATAAAATCATTAAAAAATAACTTATTTAATGCTGGTCCGGGAATAATGCAGGTGTTTTACAAGCAAATTATTTCTAATTCTTTAAATAACACAGTAAACTTGGCAATGTTATTGCCTTTTTGCAGATGCTGAGTCTAACATCCCACAACTACTGAGAGTAGAGCCAGGTTAGCCAGCTAACTCTGTGTTTTGAAGTTGTGTGCTCTTTTCCCCACCATACATCATTAGCATTAGCATTGCACAATGGAACGGATCTTTATTTGACCTGCCTCATGGTGTGAGGGCATGGCAGACATCAGAGCAATTGGCTGTGCATTCTGAGTGTGGACAGATGGGTAATGTCTGGTCACTAGCTGAAGTGGATAGGTGGAAAGTGAACCTCCCCATGGTGAGGTACTTATTATATTCATTATTATATTTATATTATATATGGCTGGTGCCACAAACCATGGGGTCTCTGGGAACTGTAGTACTCTCTACATAGTACTTGTTATCATAGTTCCTAGAGTAAGTGCATCTGTAGGACACTCAACATCTACATTAGTCATACCCTGCTGAGTGATAATTTTTGATGTTTAATGTTGACAATTATTTTAAATCATTGAGTGAGTTGTGTCTCTCATTTCTCCCCTTCCATGAATTGCTATCAGGGTGCCACAAAACCATGAATAATTCTGCCTTTCTTTTGAAAACCTCACATTACCATTTTTAAATTTTTATGTGGTTTTCCAATGCCTGATCTGCATTCTGTTTTACGTATTTGATTTTGTGCTTTAGAGCCAGGACCACATTTTCATAAATGTTGTTTACTTAAGGGATTTATTATTCATTTTCAAATAATTAAGCAGTAGCCATGATGTCTCCCTGCATACATTCAAATCTTGAGTCTATTATTTTCCGTCTATAATATCAGGAAACATATTAAGCTTCCCAACCATCAGTTTTCTCATATAATTAACAAAAAAAAGCTGTTGTAGTAATAGTACCTTCCTCATCAGATTTTTGGATTATTATGACAAAAACAGTAAGGAAAAGGTCCAACACTGAACAAATCATAGATAAGAGGCATCACAGTATTAGTAGTAGTAGCAGCAACAATAGCACAATAATTACTATTTCAAGTTTCACTCATTTATTTTTTCCAGTGTGTTTTTCAATCAGCAATCATAGTCCTAAAAACTATATTTTGATTGTATTTGGAATTCTTCTAAGCCTATGTACTTATTACATTCATAAAGTGTTTACTATTTGGAATTATATAGGAATTAATTTATAGTATTTAGGCTCTCTATGGCTTGTAGTATTTGGAATTGTGTTCAGCTTATATATTTCCTATCTTTTTACACTATTAATTGAGAGATCCAGGTCCATCATATATATTTCCATTTATTTGCATCATTTTCTGCAACTCAATAAAGTTTTATCAACAGCTTTATCTATCTATCTATCTATCTATCTATCTATCTATCTATTTATTTATTTATGGTTATTCAGAAGAATGTTGTTGCTGCTAATGTGAGGAGTAGCTAAGATTTGCCATCATGTAAATTAATTCTTGTGATAGTGTCTGTTATCATTTGTGTTTTCCTAATGGTCTTTGCTGAAGTACGTAAGTGTTGGATTGTGTACCATTCATCAGAAATCATTATTGGGGCGCCTGGGTGGCTCAGTCGGTTGAGCATCCGACTTCGGCTCAGGTCACGATCTCTCAGTCCGTGAGTTTAAGCCCCGCGTCGGGCTCTGTGCTGACAGCTCAGAGCCTGGAGCCTGTTTCAGATTCTGTGTCTCCCTCTCTCTCTGACCCTCCCCCGTTCATGCTCTGTCTCTCTCTGTCTCAAAAATAAATAAATGTTAAAAAAATTTAAAAAAAAAGAAATCATTATTGACTTCCTTTATTATTAGTAGTGAGAATTTAGCTGATCCTTCCAATACATGCATTGTTATATATAAATAATAATATTTATCTCTATACTTTTTTTAACCTTTATTCATTTTTGAGAGACAGAGAGAGACAGAATGTGAGCAGGGGAGGGGCAGAGAGAGACAGGGAGACACAGAATCTGAAGCAGGCTCCAGGCTCTGAGCTGTCAGCACAGAGCCTGACACAGAGCTTGATCCCACAAACTGTGAGATACTGACCACAGCCAAAGTCAGACACTTAACCAGCTGAGCCACCCAGGTGCCCCAAGTATTTATCTTTATAACAGATATTCCTATTCATCCTTCCTCTTGAATTATCAGAAGCCTCTTTAATATTGAACAATATTGATAGCAGAAGATAATCTTCTTTGTTACTGAATTGAAAAGGGTTATCGCCATCATTTTGCCATTATTGTAATGTTGGTTTTGGGTTATGTGACTTTTTCTAAACGGAATTCTTATAGTCTTTGAAAGTATTTTATTGGGAGATATGTTAAATTTTTACTTTTGATTAAATTTTGAATGATTTTGTTAAATGTTTTAGCCTACTGATATACTAAGATTGTTACATTGAATTATCCTTTTAATTCTGGGTTAAATGGTACCATTAATTTATTGGTGTGTTTGTTACATTTTTAATATTTAGTCAACTAATAAGTTTAATCTTTAATTTTATTAAATATGGGTTGAGAATCATAACTAGCTCACAAGGAATATTATACATACCTATTATAATTTTTCTTTCCTTTCTTCACCTTTTGATGTAAGGGAGACACGTGTTTATGCTTTTCTCTCCTCACAGCATGTTATAATAATCAGAAATGTTTTTAATTTCTAATACCAAAATTTTAATACATTTATAGCTGCACATCTAATTCAGTTAATAAATGCGTACCTTTTTTTTTTATTATATAGTTATTGACCAAGGTTTTATAGTAATCAACATCTGTGCTGAGAAGTGCTCTCATTTATTATGTTATTTTTCTCAGCCTCTGCAGAATAAAATTGTGGTAAATTTTATGAACGTTCACAAGTCTGAAACTGTCTCTCATCTTCACATATGAATGAAAACTTGCTTGGGTAAAGCAAAGTTCTTGAATAACACCTCTTTTTTTTGTAAGACTCTGAAGTTATCCCTCTATATTACCTTCTGATGTTGACTGTCACAGTAGAGAACCCTGAAACAATCATGCCTTGCCTTCTTTGAAAGATTTTTGCTTTTTTCTTTTAGAGACATAGAAAAAACTTCTCCTTTTCCTTGAAATTTAAGACTATTTCCTTGGTAATTTTATTGAGGTCATTGTGAATTCAATCTGAATGCTTTTGTGAAGTTCTGGAAAGTTTTCTTTAATTTTATATTTCTACCTTTTGTAAAGAGGTGTAAACAAGATGGGTTACAACAGGCAACTTACTCTTGGTTATTAATTCAATTCTTATGTGTTCTATGTTTTCAATATTTGTCATCTCTTCTTGTATTCTTCTTGTCTCTATTAAATTGGTTTTTATTTTATATGCATTTTCAGCTTACCTTCTGGCTTACTAATACATTTTTATCCAACATAAATTCTAATATATACTTCTCTGAATGACTTTTCAAATAAATGTATTTTAAATTATAGCAACAAAAACCCGTGAAACCAGCTCTCAAAAACTATTTTCATTTTCAAAAATATATAAACATGTAATCATGTCATGACATATACACATAATTGTATCTATTATAATGTCTTAGAGTTCTGTATCCATTTTTGACTCAGCATTATGTCACAGACATAATTTACAACATCATAAAGAATGTCAATATTGTAGAAAAGCAAGAAAAACATATCATGTGATGACAATATCCAAAGGTAATGGTTATTCAGTTGAAAGTTGCCATTGTCACCATTGTATATAATTGTATATACATACAATTTATGTAAAGTTCGTATATCTGGTTGATTTTATTGATCCGACATATGTTAATCATTTCTGTGGCCTTAAAAATTTTTGTATTCATCTGAATGGTTCTGTTAATATTAAGCCCTTTTATGTACTGTTGTCTGTATGCATTAATAAATGTGTGTGTGAGTGTGTAATGAATAATGCTACAAAGAACATTACTAAACAGAAATCCAAGCAAACCTTCTGCGTCTTCTTTTAGAAAAGATATTTAGAAATTGTAAAGTTCATATTGTCCTTGTGGCTTTTTTCATAGCTGAAATGTATTGTTTTATTAATAGGGAGTTGGTAATAGTTGTTTCTAATAAATTCCACTTTGTTTGATTACTGTAACAGAGTGAACTATCTGGGTTAAAAATGTGTGGTAATAGGTAAGGACCCAATCCAACTGTCTAGCATACTGACCCAGGTAAGGGTGAGAACCCACCTCCCAATGTCTATGAAATTTCCAAACTTCTGTTGTTCAGAAATTTGGACATTGGCTGAATTAGTGACAGTATATTTTGCATTGAGGGAGCAGGGTGGGGTGGCACTTTTACCCTTTTGTTTCTAAGATCATAACATAGTTGGACATTCCAGTAACTATCTCTGTAGCATGAATTTTAAATGATTACCTTTTCTGAGTCAGTATCTGAGGTATGTATTGCTGTTACTATTAATTTCCCTTTTCCATTTAGATAGTATTTTGTGTCAGTGCTTACAAGAATCTGGATTTTTGTTTTAGTCTATTTCAATATATGCTATGTGTTTCTCTGTGTATGCTAGTGTGTGTGAATTTATTTATATGCCATAGGTTTCCATTGTGCATCAGGAAAGAAAGATCAAAAGGAAAAAGGGAAGCTATTTCCATGGCAAGCTAATTTTCACAAACTCTTCATAGGTATTCCTTGGGAAAGTATTCTATTGCCAAATAATTTTAGACATGCTGGATTACACAAATCTAAGAGGAATCTATAGAGGCTTTAATAGGCTAAAGTCATTTTAATTTCATCCATTTTATAACGTTACACTACTTTACTGTACAAAGCAAAAAAATATGTCTAACTAGTCTTCCTTGGGACACAGTTTTTAAAATGCATTACATTTTACTCATGCTAATTTTCTTCTTTCCCAGATACCTTGCCCCTGCCTCACTGAGCTACTAATGATATCTTACTTCCACTGTTGAGGAAGGGAGACTGGTAGAAATAAGGATATCTCATCCTATTATCCTAGAGAGAAATGTTCCTGTGATCCAGTTTCCCTGGGCCGTTTGCCATGTATCCTGGTTATATCTTATAATCTGTGCTGCATAGTGTAGGATGCTCTGAAGAACACAGGGTATTGAGTGAGGCAGAAAGACCCTCATGCCTCCTCTACCCTTATTACATGTATGATGTTAGTGAATTGCTTTACCTCTCAGGACTTCATTTTCACCATTATTAAAGTAGAGTTTAATATTTTCTTTCTCAAAAGTCATTAGGATAGATAAGACTCATTTGCATGTTATATAAAGTACTCCTACAAATATATTTAAGAGAAGATCTACTCAAGTGGCCACTATTCAAATAAACCATTTTTAGCATCAGTTCTTCAACAGAGAAATGCAAATTTAAACTACAAAGAGATATCACAGTAACATACCCAATTACATGGCTATTTACTGACCATATGAAGTTTTTTGCAAGAATATAGAGAAATTGAACACTCATATTTTTCCAGTGTAAATGAAAATTGCCACAACCATTTTGGAAAGCTTTTTGGCAGTTTCTAAAAATTAAATGTAAGCCAACAATATGATTCTACAATTGTACTCCTAGAGCATTAAGTGTTCATTGCAGATTTAGCTATAGATAAAACCAATAAGAAAATCTATAAAGTGTGGCATATTCTTAAATTGGAATGCTACTCTACTCATAGCATGTGGGGACATTGAAGGATCTTTTAGAAAGAATCTAGACTTGGTAGACTATAGATTATATGATGTATAATCTCATTGATGTGACATTCATGAGCAAGCATAGCTAATATATGGTAATAAAAGTCCAAATAATGGTTACCTCAATGGAATGGGATGGGTGTGGACTGAAAGGAGGCAAAAGGGAACTTTCTGAAGTGATGGAAATGTTCAATGTCTTGATCCAGGTGGCCATTCTATGACTGTATACACATATATAAGTGTATCCAACTATGAATTTAAGATGTTTACATTTTATGTACTTAATGTAAGTATGCATTAGCTCAATTAAGAACAAAAAATGATTAGGATAGCATTGAGTTATGATATCTATATACCTATATCTATATCTAGATATCTAGATATATAGATATAGATATATCTAGATATATATATATATATATATATATATATATATATATATATAGTATAGAATATTGACATTTAGTAGATCCTCAATAAATTGAAGCTTCTTTGGCTTTTATAAGTTGGTCTGAGACTGATACACTGCATAGAGAGGCATTCTGAAGAGAAAATGTGTTTCGTATTCCTAGCTACTGATTTAAAAAAATGAGTTTTTGGACTACTACCAGTTCATACGTTTGGATCAGCCTATATATATGCAATGTACTTCCTAACAAGGAGAGTTCTAGAGACAGAAATAAGTTACAATCTGTATCATCTGCAGGCTGTTTGAAGAAAATTACGGAAGGATAAAATTGAAAGACCATAAATTTGTTTTCATTGCATTACTTGCAAGAGAAGAGTAGTAAGAAAAGATGGCAAACTGAAAGAGATGCTTCTCTAAATCTGGGACAAATCTGGTGTGGCTGAGCTCATCCTACTGTTCTGCCTGAATTTATGTCCTTTTTCTAGAGAAAAGTGCTGTCTATTTGATAACTGCACCATAATACCCAGTTGTTAATAAAAACAAGAAAACAAACGAGAGAAAACTGATAGTTTTTTAAGATATAGTCTGAATATTTGAATTTAATGTGTCCCTGGAATTAGATTTCTCCCCTTGATCTTTAAAAAATACAAATGAATTGAGATGCTTCTACATCTAATAGTGCTAACCAAAGCTATCATGCTCAGTGATTGGATGGTGGGTACAGCACTTACGCAGAGAGTTTGATTCACTTGGTAAATGAAGCTTTAAAAATGATTATCAAGTTTTTAAACAATGGTAGCTATGAAGTGGTGTTTCAAAACAGCTCTTTAAAACTACACCCATTTAATTTGTTCTATTTTTCTGTTATATTTTTATAGGTTCCCATTTCTCCTGCTGCTGAAATTGCTTAGCCTTATCAAGTTTTATGAATGGAGACACAGTCTCAAGTAGTTTATTTAATGAATCCAATCTATCTGTGCATTTCATCTTTATGTAATAGACAAAGACCACAAGATTTCCTTCCACAAGGTTCTAGTGAGCCTGAGGCACAAACATTTTTTAGTTGGCTTATAATAAACAAAGCTGCATAATAAGAGTACTCAAAACAGAGGATCAGAAAATTAGAAACAAAATTCTAATATGTTTTTTTATAACTCTGCATTAAATCTTGATCTGTGATTTCTTAGCTGTCCAAATATAAGAGGAAACACAATTGGTCATATATTCCTTATAATCTACTTCAAGTAATCATATTCGTTGAGAGTAGTAGGTTTTTTCTTATAAATGAGTGCTGAAGAGGAATTTGCACCATATCAAAGTTGAGCAAATTAGTGAACAAAGCTTTTTGGTCCTCAACAAAAGATGAATGCTCTCCATGAAATATCTATTCAACTTGTGTGCTAAATAGTAGTGGAGAGAAAAGAGGGAGAGAAAGGGTGGTGGTGGGGGGTGGTGGAGAGTGTGCACTAGCCTAGTACAGGAGGAATGAAGAACTACAGTGAGGTCAAAGACTAAATAATTGCAGGGTTAAATTGTTGAATATAAAGCATGGCTGGGGCATCTGTGTGAAATGTCCAAAAGAACTTTTGACATGCAAGTATCAATTTTTGAAGAAGAGATCAAGAAAAGAAATGCAGAGATAGATGTTTTTGCATTAGGTGAAAATTGAGTGCATAACATTTCCAAAGGGGGGCATCTGGGTGGGTCAGTTAGTTAAGCATCTGACTTTGGCTCAGGTCATGATCTCACAGTTCCGGAGTTCGAGCCCCGTGTCAGGCTCTGTGCTGACAGCTCAGAGCCTGGAACCTGTTTCACATTCCATGTCTCTGTCTCTGTCTCTGTCTCTGTCTCTCTCTCTCTCTCTCTCTGCTCCTCCCCTGCTTGCTCTCTCTCTTTCTGTCTCTCTCAAAAAATAAACATTAAAAAAAATTTAAAAAGTTTCCAATGGGAGGACATTAAATAAATAGAATTAAGAGTCAAAAGAAGGAGAAAGACTTAGTATAAGTGAAGTAGAGGATAGAGGAGAACCACAAGATTTACTTTACCCAAACTAAAAAAGGATTGTTAAAATTATTATTTGAGTATGGGGCGCCTGGGTGGCGCAGTCGGTTAAGCGTCTGACTTCAGCCAGGTCACGATCTCGCGGTCCGTGAGTTCGAGCCCCGCGTCGGGCTCTGGGCTGATGGCCTGGAGCCTGTTTCCGATTCTGTGTCTCCCTCTCTCTCTGCCCCTCCCCCGTTCATGCTCTGTCTCTCTCTGTCCCAAAAATAAATAAAAAACGTTGAAAAAAAAATTAAAAAAAAATTATTATTTGAGTATAGTTGACACACGATGTTACATTAGTTTCAGGTGTACAACTTGGTGATTTGACAAGTTTATAGATTATGCTATTTTCACCACAAGCACTGCTACTATTGCTAATTACAATATCACTGACTATATTCCTTATGTTGTGCTTTTTATACTTGTGACTTATTCACCCCATAACAGGTATCTGCTTCTCTTCTTCACCCATTTTGCCCAAGCCCCCACCCGCCCTCCTTTCTGGCAAACATGAGTTTGTTCTCTATATTTATAGTTCTGATTCTGCTGTTTTTGTTTATTCATATTTTTATTGCATTTATGAGTGGAATGGTATTTGTCTTTCTCAGTCTGACTTATTTCACTTAGCATAATTCCTTCCATGTTGTCTCAACACATTCCATCCATGTTGTCTCAAATGGCACAATCTCATCCCTTGTTTTGGCTATGTAATATTCCAATGTGTGTGTATCACATTTTCCTTATCCATTCATCTGTTGATGGATTGGTCAAAAAGCTATGGTCAGAAATGCTATAGAAGTTCTATAAACCTTCTCTCAAAAAAGCTTACCTCATGGGATTGGTTTAAATAACTTCCATGTCTAGATTGCTTCCATGTCTCACTGTAATAAACATAGTGGGGATGCATACAATTTTTTGAGGGATTCACAAATGAGTTCTGCCACACATTTAAAGAAGAGATAATACCTTTTCTCCTAAAAGTGTTCCAAAACATAGAAGAGGAAGGAAAGCTTCCCAATACATTCTAGGAGATCGCATTACCCCAATACCAAAATCAGAGAAAGAGACTATAAAAAAAGAAAACTACAGGTCAATATCCCTGATATTGCATCCCAGATGCAAAAATCCACAAATTATTAGAAAACTGAATACAACAATACATTAAAAAGATCATTCACCACGATCACGTGGGATTTCTTCCTGGGATTCAAAGACAGTTTGCATTGTTGATTTGTAAATCGTCAACGTCATATACCACATCAACAAAACAAAGGATAGACGTGGATGGAACTGGAGGGTATTATGCTAAGTGAAATTAGTCGGTCAGAGAAAGACAAAAATCATATGACTTCACTCATATGAGGATTTTAAGAGACAAACCAGATAAACATAAGGAAGGGAAACAAAAATAATATGAAAACAGGAAGGGGGACAAAACAGAAGAGACTTGTAATTATGGAGAACAAACTGAGGGTTACTGGAGGGGTTGTGGGAGGGGGGATGGGCTAAATGGGTAAGGGGCATTAAGGAATCTACTACTGAAATCATTGCTGCACTATTGCTAACTAATTTGGATGTAAATTTAAAACAACCAAACAAAAATAAAAACAAAACACAAAGGATAGAAATCATATGACCAACTCAATAGATGCAGAAAAAAGTATTTGGCAAGATTCAACATCCATTCACGATAAAAACTCTGGAAAAGTGAGGTTAGAGGGAGCTTACCTCAACATAATTAAAACCATATGTGAGAAACCCACAGTTAGCAACATCTTTAAGCGTGAAAAATTGAGAGCTTTCTCTCTAAGGTCAGGAACAAGGCAAGGATGTCCACTCTTGTCACTTTTATTCAACATAGTACTGGAAGTCCTAGCCACAGCTGTCAGAGAAGAAAAAGAAATAAAAGGCATCCATATAGGTAAAATAAGTTAACCTGTCACTATTTGCAGACAATGAGAAGGAGATATTTTTAAGAAAGCTTTGGTCAGAAATACAGAGGTTATATAAGCCTTCTCAGGAAAACCTTACGTCATGGATTCGGTTTAAATAACTATGTACACATATCTATTGAAATTTCTTGAATCACTTTGACTTTGGCTTCCAGAAGGCTTATTTCCTTGGGAATCTGAGGCAAACCAGTAGAAACAATGCAAGTTGGGTCAGGAAAGGTGTGAACCACAAGGGAAAGAGTAGCATTTGAAAATTTGGAAATTTCAAAGATAGACTTCATTGGGAAATTCCTGCTAAATTAGGTTATTTTTACTTTATTTCTTCACCTCCAACTTGTACTTCTTTTCTCCCCTTTGGATTTTCCCTGGTACACTAAGACAACTGCTCTTTTTAAGTTTACTGATGACCTTTTTGTTTTTCGATTGGTTAATTGAAATTTTAATATTCTTCTCTAGTTTCTGTTTTGCTTTCCCTTTTTGAAACACTACCCCTTTACTGCTGTGAAAAAGTTATATGCTAGAAGCCATCCTATGTCTTTGAATATATCTGCTCTTACTTCTCTGGGGACCTATTCTTTTCCTGCTTTGTAAGTATAGTCACTGCACAGAGCTTTTTTACTAAACCTATAAAATTTTATGATCTTTTAGTGTTTAAATATCTCTTGGTTGTGGTAAATATTTTTGCAAGTAAAACATGAAATTCACATGGTAATTTTTTTGCAATAGGCATTGCCCCTTATCTAATTCTAATGTATGAAAAGGTCAAGTAATTAGTAATTGATAGCATAGAACTTTATAAGCATAATACTTGAAGTGTTAAATATAAAGAAACTCAAGTATTATAAGGTTTAAAGATGAATAGTTGTTGATTAGTGAAGAATTCACATGTAAATCTACTTGCTGTATGGACTACAGAGCTTTTTATATGTATTATCCTATTTGAATATAATAGTCTATTAAGGGCTCTTCAAAAGACTTTGAAAATGCTCTTGAACTGTAACTTCATACACGAATCTTATTGATGAAATAGAAATTGTAAATGAGAAAGGACATAAAAGGAGATATAAGAGATTTTTGAATTCAGAAGTTTATGGGCAAAGGCCTATTTTGCTACTGGGCATGCTTTTATTTTTTGTTTTTCTTTTTTTCTCAGAGTGGAAATAATTAAGCATTAGCTGTGAAACAATACCTTGAACTGATACTGTGAAATTCCTGTGGTATGCAACACATAACTAGGGTCAAGTTTAGTTTTGTGTAATTTTGATCAGATGAAAGTTCTAGTTGGCATACAAGAACATTCTAGAAAGACAATTCTTAAACCTTAAAATAAGAACTAAGAAAGCATTGATACTAAGAATAAGTAATCAAAGTGGGAATACTTTCAAATTGTAAAACACATAGAAATCCTTTAGAAATCACTATATTAGTGAAAACCTTCTGCATACTTTAACATAACAAGTATAGGAACACTTTAACGGCACCTGTTATGTGCCACACAATGATCTAGGTGCTGAATGTGTCAGATTCACTTAATCCTTTAGACAATGCTATATAGTTAGATACTATTTTAATCACCAGTTTAGACATATTGAACTGTGGTGGAGACATGCTTGAGGTCTTGCAGTAAGAAGTAGAGGAACCCAAATTCAAGCCCAGGACGTCTGGTTAAAGCTTTCATCCATACTGCTAAACTCCATTTCACCATTAAAAAAACAAACAAACAAACAAACAAAAAACAAAAAACATAAGTGCCATGGAATGACTTTATCATGTAAAATACAATGGTGGCATATGTTAATCACAGACCACAGCCCTTCCATAAACTACTTCTCCAGTGAACTGAAGGATTAATCAAGCAGAACTAGGATTTATTTTTTTCCTTAGCCCCAGAGCACCTTAAAACAGTGTTTTGTTTGTAAGAGTCTCAACTTGATTTTTACTGAATTAATACACATTTTGCTGCTTGAGGTATTTTAGTGAGTCAAATTGATCACAAATAGCAAAACAAGTATACTTAAATACTTATAAAACATTTTAAATGTGGTAGATTAAAAATATGAAAAGCACTGACTTCTTGAATAAAATATCAAAACACTTTATGAATTAAATGTATCAAGAATACAGGTTTTGACCTATCAGAGTATTCAACATTTTTTTGTAAATTAAATGTATTAAGAGTAATTAAAAATTTTGGAGATCTAGGGGCGCCTGGGTGGCGCAGTCGGTTAAGCGTCCGACTTCAGCCAGGTCACGATCTCGTGGTCCATGAGTTCGAGCCCCGCGTCAGGCTCTGGGCTGATGGCTCGGAGCCTGGAGCCTGTTTCCGATTCTGTGTCTCCCTCTCTCTCTGCCCCTCCCCCGTTCATGCTCTGTCTCTCTCTGTCCCAAAAATAAATAAAAAACGTTGAAAAAAAAATTAAAAAAAAATTTTGGAGATCTAAATAAATAACCATTATTATCTTATCAAAGACTGTTAAGTGCTCCAAAAACAATAACAGCTAAAAATTGAATAAGACTTAGTGGTAAGGCAGCTGTCACATTTACTGAAATCATTTTAAATGTTTGAATCAAATATTTGCATGTCAACAAAGCTAATCGAATGATTTTAAGTAATGATTACAAACTGATCAGTACATGGACTGAAGAGAATACATTAGCCAAAAAAGTGACAGTAAAATATATGATGAAACTTTAATAATATAATTCTTTCCAAGGGCGATAGCTTAATTTGAACTGGAATTGAGCTTCTCTCTTACTTTTTGCATGCTTAAGGATTTATAAAATATACACTACAGATTAGGGACTATAAATTTTGGAATGCTTTGAATAAATCTATAAATAATTGTGCACATTCTCAAAGTTTCTCTGAATTATTGACAAATAGCATGACTTCATGAATACTGATTGCTCATAGTTCCTAGCAGCAAGCTAATATGACAATTAGATAAGTAAGGTAAGCATATTTTTTCATCCTGTGACATATATATGAGACATTTAAAAAAATAATGTTTATTTATTTTTGAGAGAGAGAGAGAGAGACAGAGAGACAGAGAGAGCACGAGCAGGGTAGGGGCAGGAAGAGAGGGAGACACAGAATCTGAAGCAGACTCCAGACTCTGAGCTTTCAGCACAGAGCCCGAAGTGGGGTTCAAACCGATGAACTATGAGATCATGACCTGAGCAGAAGTCGGACGCTTAACCGACTGAACCAGCCACCCAAGCGCCCCATATATGAGTCATTTTAAATCATGTTGATTTTTTTAAACTTAATAAAATGAGTAGTATTTTCATTAAGTAAAAAGATTACTAAGTTAATGAAACATTTAGCAAAGATTCCAAATTTAGGAAAGCATAAAATATTTGTGAGAGACAATGGTACGGTTAAGGGATTGCCTTTCACTTTACTTGGAGAGAAGGGGCTCTCCTGGGCATGCAAGATACTTGCATGTGATGCGATACCTTGAACAGATCTTAGGATTGGGAGAGGGGCAGATGTAGACTTGCTCACTTTGCCAGTTATCAGTCTGGCTTTTTGGCAAAGTTAATTAAACTCTCTTAATTCTAATATCCTCATATGTGAAAAGGAATGAAAGCAGTTTTCATTTTTTTACATAGTTGTATCTCTCTCAAAAATAAATAAACATTAAAAAGATAATAAAATGAGTAGATAGTTGTGAAGAGGAAATCAATCCGTACATGTAAAGTTTGTACACAATGTGAGGTAGGTTCAAGGTGTCCATTAATACTTGCCATCCTACCCTTCCTATCATTGGTCTTCTCTATGTTTCAGATAAACCACCCTTTAGAAAATATTATATTTAGTGCTAATCTGATTTATATAATCTCAAGAGCGAACAGGGCAAGAATACTTAAAACCATTGCAGTGTTCCCTATAAGTTTTGCCTGTGCAGGGGAAAATGAAAGGTGTAGCTGTCTCCATACACAGAAACATGCCTCTGTGTTGTCCACTGTCTGGTCAGTATCCCGGAATCCAGGCTATCTCTAACTCTTTAATTATAGATTGTCATACAAGGCCCAACAGTTTGCAGGACTCTAAGTCAGGAATTTTTCCGTAGCATTTTGTTAAAGTTAGAATGATATAGAATTAATGCTGTCATAGGAGTCAAAAAGACTTGAATTTGTAGCCCCAGCTCTGATCTCTGATACTATGTATAATCCCTAATTGAATTAAAATATTTGGGTCTCTGTTTCCTCATCTGTGCGAAAAAAATTAAGAAGTAGATATAGATAGATATACAACAATATAGACATTAAATATATATGATCCAGGCGTATATGAAACACACACGCACACACACATACACACACACACACACACACAAATCTATAAAACGTTCTTATTTTCTCATAAGCTATCATGAGGACTGTGTGTGCCAGTCTTTGAAAATGTTATACAATGTGAGTGTTCTCACCATTCTAACACAACTTGTGCTTGACCTTAAGTTTCTGTTATTATAAAGAGCCCGACTAGCCTTTCCATCTTTTTTTTAATATTTAAAAATATCTATCTATCTATCTATCTATCTATCTATCTATCTATTTATTTATAGGAAAGGGCAGAGAGAGAGAATTCCAAGCAGACCCTGTGTTGTCAGCTCAGAGCCCAACACAGGGCTCGAAGTCCCGAATTGTGAGATCATGACTTGAGCCAAGATCAAGTGTTGGATGCTTAACTGACTAAGCCACCTAGGCTCTCCATCCATCATCTTATATATAACCCAGAGTGTCATCTATACTATTTTACTTGAAGTAGTAGAACACAAAAGGATTATTCGGGAGCATCAACTTCAGACTTTTCCCATGAAGCAAATTCCAGACTTTAGGCCAATAACTCTGGTCACATCTCACTTTAAGGAGCTCCTACTGATTCCTTGTCATGCAGTCCTGGCTTTACTTTTCTGTATTCCTTTTTGTCCTTGAGAGATATAAACAACTAAATATTTATTTATACGTAGTGTGATTCGGTCTACCGCTGCTTTTCAGTGCTCCAAAGTATAAAATGAGGAAGGCTGAAAAATGAGAGAAGGAATGGTGGAAGATAATTTGGCATAAAGAAGAATTAGATTTCAGAAAATACTGGCAAAATTTTACACGTTTCCCCCAACCCCTCAGTAGCCAGAATGATCAGAGAAAAGTTGAGGTATATGAAACACTGAGAGGATTAATAGTAGCATGTGAGTGCCTAAAGCTACCTTCAACTCAGGTTGATGGGAGCACAGATCTGACAGAGAATGTTGTTGGCCTTAGAGTTTACTCATTAATTTCATGGCAGTTATTTCTCTACATACCATGTGCTTATGCAAGAGACAGTTAAATCAGTTAACCTAGGCGCTAACTCAGGTGGACATTCTCTTTTTATCTGCTGGTCAAGA